>NW_022986535.1:0-31766 GCF_902500255.1 Thalassophryne amazonica
AAACAATGTCGGACTCTGTTGTTTTCTCTGGGCCCCTCCCCAATCAGACCGGGAGTGATATGTTTAGCCGCATGTTCTCCTTGAATTGCTGGCTGTCTGAGTGGTGTCCAAAAAATGAGGTGGGCTTCATTGATAATTGGCAAAGCTTCTGGGGAAAACCTGGTCTTGTTAGGAGAGACGGCATCCATCCCACTTTAGAGGGAGCAGCTCTCATTTCTAGAAATCTGGCCAATTTTTTTGGGATCCTCCAAACTGTGACTGTCTAGCGTTGGGACCAGGAGGCAGAGCTGTGGTCTTATACACCTCTCTGCAGCTTCTCTCCCCCTGCCATCCCCTCATTACCCCATCCCCGTAGAGACGGTGCCTGCTCCCAGACCACCAATAACTAGCAAAAATCTATTTAAGCATAAAAATTCAAAAAGAAAAAATAATATAGCACCTTCAATTGCACCACAGACTAAAACAGTTAAATGTGGTCTATTAAACATTAGGTCTCTTTCTTCTAAGTCCCTGTTGGTAAATGATATAATAATTGATCAACGTATTGATTTATTCTGCCTAACAGAAACTTGGTTACAGCAGGATGAATATGTTAGTTTAAATGAGTCAACACCCCCGAGTCACACTAACTGTCAGAATGCTCGTAGCACGGGCCGAGGCGGAGGATTAGCAGCAATCTTCCATTCCAGCTTATTAATTAATCAAAAACCCAGACAGAGCTTTAATTCATTTGAAAGCTTGTCTCTTAGTCTTGTCCATCCAAATTGGAAGTCCCAAAAACCAGTTTTATTTGTTATTATCTATCGTCCACCTGGTCGTTACTGTGAGTTTCTCTGTGAATTTTCAGACCTTTTGTCTGACTTAGTGCTTAGCTCAGATAAGATAATTATAGTGGGCGATTTTAACATCCACACAGATGCTGAGAATGACAGCCTCAACACTGCATTTAATCTATTATTAGACTCTATCGGCTTTGCTCAAAAAGTAAATGAGTCCACCCACCACTTTAATCATATTTTAGACCTTGTTCTGACTTATGGTATGGAAATAGAAGACTTAACAGTATTCCCTGAAAACTCCCTTTTGTCTGATCATTTTTTAATAACATTTACATTTACCCTGATGGACTACCCTGCAGTGGGGAATAAGTTTCATTACACTAGAAGTCTTTCAGAAAGCGCTGTAACTAGGTTTAAGGATATGATTCCTTCTTTATGTTCTCTAATGTCATATACCAACACAGAGCAGAGTAGCTACCTAAACTCTGTAAGGGAGTTAGAGTATCTTGTCAATAGTTTTACATCCTCATTGAAGACAACTTTGGATGCTGTAGCTCCTCTGAAAAAGAGAGCTTTAAATCAGAAGTGTCTGACTCCGTGGTATAACTCACAAACTCGTAGCTTAAAGCAGATAACCCGTAAGTTGGAGAGGAAATGGCGTCTCACTAATTTAGAAGATCTTCACTTAGCCTGGAAAAAGAGTTTGTTGCTCTATAAGAAAGCCCTTCGTGAAGCTAGGACATCTTTCTACTCATCACTAATTGAAGAAAATAAGAACAACCCCAGGTTTCTTTTCAGCACTGTAGCCAGGCTGACAAAGAGTCAGAGCTCTATTGAGCTGAGTATTCCATTAACTTTAACTAGTAATGACTTCATGACTTTCTTTGCTAACAAAATTTTGACTATTAGAGAAAAAATTACTCATAACCATCCCAAAGATGTATCGTTATCTTTGGCTGCTTTCAGTGATGCCGGTATTTGGTTAGACTCTTTCTCTCCGATTGTTCTGTCTGAGTTATTTTCATTAGTTACTTCGTCCAAACCATCAACATGCTTATTAGACCCCATTCCTGCCAGGCTGCTCAAGGAAGTCCTACCATTATTTAATGCTTCAATCTTAAATATGATCAATCTATCTTTGTTAGTTGGTTATGTACCACAGGCCTTTAAGGTGGCAGTAATTAAACCATTACTTAAAAAGCCATCACTTGACCCAGCTATCTTAGCTAATTATAGGCCAATCTCCAACCTTCCTTTTCTCTCAAAGATTCTTGAGAGGGTAGTTGTAAAACAGCTAACTGATCACCTGCAGAGGAATGGTCTATTTGAAGAGTTTCAGTCAGGTTTTAGAATTCATCATAGTACAGAAACAGCATTAGTGAAGGTTACAAATGATCTTCTTATGGCTTTGGACAGTGGACTTATCTCTGTGCTTGTTCTGTTGGACCTCAGTGCTGCTTTTGATACTGTTGACCATAAAATTTTATTACAGAGATTAGAGCATGTCATAGGTATTAAAGGCACTGCGCTGCGGTGGTTTGAATCATATTTGTCTAATAGATTACAGTTTGTTCATGTAAATGGGGAATCTTCTTCACAGACTAAAGTTAATTATGGAGTTCCACAGGGTTCTGTGCTAGGACCAATTTTATTCACTTTGTACATGCTTCCCTTGGGCAGTATTATTAGACGGTATTGCTTAAATTTTCATTGTTACGCAGATGATACCCAGCTTTATCTATCCATGAAGCCAGAGGATACACACCAATTAGCTAAACTGCAGGATTGTCTTACAGACATAAAGACATGGATGACCTCTAATTTCCTGCTTTTAAACTCAGATAAAACTGAAGTTATTGTACTTGGCCCCACAAATCTTAGAAGCATGGTGTCTAACCAGATCGTTACTCTGGATGGCATTTCCCTGATCTCTAGTAATACTGTGAGAAATCTTGGAGTTATTTTTGATCAGGATATGTCATTCAAAGCGCATATTAAACAAATATGTAGGACTGCCTTTTTGCATTTACGCAATATCTCTAAAATCAGAAAGGTCTTGTCTCAGAGTGATGCTGAAAAATTAATTCATGCATTTATTTCCTCTAGGCTGGACTATTGTAATTCATTATTATCAGGTTGTCCTAAAAGTTCCCTAAAAAGCCTTCAGTTGGTTCAGAATGCTGCAGCTAGAGTACTGACGGGGACTAGCAGGAGAGAGCATATCTCACCCGTGTTGGCCTCCCTTCATTGGCTTCCTGTTAATGCTAGAATAGAATTTAAAATTCTTCTTCTTACTTATAAGGTTTTGAATAATCAGGTCCCATCTTATCTTAGGGACCTCGTAGTACCATATTACCCCATTAGAGCGCTTCGCTCTCAGACTGCGGGCTTACTTGTAGTTCCTAGGGTTTGTAAGAGTAGAATGGGAGGCAGAGCCTTCAGCTTTCAGGCTCCTCTCCTGTGGAACCAGCTCCCAATTCAGATCAGGGAGACAGATACCCTCTCTACTTTTAAGATTAGGCTTAAAACTTTCCTTTTCGCTAAGGCTTATAGTTAGGGCTGAATCGGGTGACCCTGGACCATCCCTTGGTTATGTTGCTTTAGACGTAGACTGTGGGGGGGTTCCCATGATGCACTGTTTCTTTCTCTTTTTGCTCCGTATGCATCACTCTGCATTTAATCATTAGTGATCGATCTCTGCCCCCCTTCACGGCATGTCTTTTTCCTGTTTTTTTCCCTCAGCCCCAACCAGTCTCAGCAGAAGACTGCCCCTCCCTGAGCCTGGTTCTGCTGGAGGTTTCTTCCTGTTAAAAGGGAGTTTTTCTTTCCCACTGTGGCCAAGTGCTTGCTCATAGGGGGTCGTTTTGACCGTTGGGGTTTTTCATAATTATTGTATGGCCTTGCCTTGCAATGTGGAGCGCCTTGGGGCAACTGTTTGTTGTGATTTGGCGCTATATAAGAAAAGAGTTGATTGATTGATTGATTGATACCATGGATCATTAAATTCTACTCGATAGGCTGGAGAATCATTTTGGGATTACTAGAACTGGATGTCATATTTGTCCAGTCATTCTCACTGTGTTTTGTATAGTAACACTACCTCTGATCTTAGGGACATGAAGTTTGGGGTTCCACAGGGATCCATTTTAGGCCCCCTGCTTTTTTCTCTTTATGCAGCACCCCTTGGGAATATACTGCAGTGTTTTGGGATCATTTTTCATTGCTATGATGATGATACTCAACTGTACATGCCGATAACTGCTAGTAATCTCACTCACATAAAATCTTTAGAAGATTGCCTTGCATCAGTGAAAAGCTGGATGTCCAGTAACTTCCTACTTTTAAACCCTGATAAGACTGAAATGATGGTTCTTGGTCCAGCAAGGCATCGGCATTAATTTGACCGGCTGGCGCTTAGCTTGGGTTCGTGTGTCATACATCATACGGACAAAGTGAGGAACCTTGGGGTTATTCTTGATCCTATGTTGTCCTTTGACCTCCACATTAGAGATATTACGAGGACTGCTTTCTTCCATTTGTGAAATATAGTGAAGATGGTTCTCATCAAAAGGCAATGAAACTGTGAACTTAATAAGTGAGTGATCAGAGACCACTGAAGCAAGAGGCATGATATCAGTATTTGTGACAGCGATACCGCGAATGAGGACCATATCCAGGGTTTTTCCACTAATGTGCGTCAAATCCTGAATGCATTGCTGGAATCCTAATACATCCATAATGTCCATGAATGATTTGTAGGGGGGGTTCAGAAAGCTTATTTATATGAATGTTGATGTTACCAACAATCAGAATGTTATCTGCAAAGG
Organism: Thalassophryne amazonica; assembly: GCF_902500255.1. Lineage (NCBI taxonomy): Eukaryota > Metazoa > Chordata > Actinopteri > Batrachoidiformes > Batrachoididae > Thalassophryne > Thalassophryne amazonica. The sequence goes on from NW_022986535.1 coordinate 4,607, forward strand.
TTGCCAAGTTAGAGAGAAACTCACCAAATTCATCTAAAAACATGGGAACTAATTATATCCTGTGTGTACACCGTAGCCTTTTGAGTGCTCAATAATAAAATGTGCCCTTGTTACATATTTATTTGTCTTTGCCTCAAGTTCTGGTTGGACAACAGATGGAACAGATGACCTTTGATTCACAGATAGAGATGCACATCATCATGCACAGGCTTTGTACTTTGGTTCTTCTCAAACACGTTTCTGCATTACGTTGATATTGACACAATGCTATCACAGCATCTGTGTGTGTGTGTGTGTGTGTGTGTGTGTGTGTGTGTGTGTGTGTGTGTGTGTGTGTGTGTGTGTGTGTGTGTGTGTGTGTGTGTGTGTGTGTGTGTGTGTGTGTGTGTGTGTGGCCGACTGTAATCCGACAAAAGCAATAAAAGTGAAGCATTTCAAAGTCTGATCAGTCAAATCTCCTTCTTCCTGAGGAGACAAGGTCTGTGTTTGACGTCTCTGAATATTAATACATGATGACTGATGGCATTTGTGGAGACGTCTGCAGGTACAACTGTCTGGATCTCAGACACTCAAGAAAATCACACCTTAACTTCCAGCTCTCAAGAGAGACACGAGGAAATCGCAGACTGAAGGTTGGCATGGAGACACATGGTACTAACTGGAGCCAAACGTCTGGAGTAACACACTTAATATCAGGAAGGAAGAGCGACGATGTTTCTACGTTTGACACTAAAGCAGAGGAAACCCAGCATATGTATGTTAGATGACTGAGTCATGCCCAAATTAATCCAGTTTTTGTCTGCGTTTGTGCCGCTGTCTCTGACATAATCCACGCAAGACCTGATGTCGACATCCAATCACAACCCACTGTTTTTGGCAGGCCTGTGATGAAGCGGGTTAGAAACAGCCCTTCATGTCCTAAAACCACACCCTGAGATGCTGCTGGTTTGTGTGCGCAGCTAAGCACCACTTTTTTCCAACCACACTTTCAGTGTTAAATTAAAAAAAATCCCAGCAATTAGATGCACATTTTTTCTGTCTGATTCACTTTCCATTTCCATGTTTTGTACCATGAAAGTGTGATTTTTGAACATATGAGATGATGTGAAACAAAAATCACTGTTTAATCCTCACGAGGTTCCCATGATGTGAAGAGGAACTTTGCACTGCTCAGTGCTGTTGTGATAGAACCAGAACTTTAAACAGATTTACCATCATTTGTATGTGAATGTCTGCTAACATCTACCCCACATGAGGCGCACACATGGGGACTTTCCATCATTCATCATGTGTTCCAAGAGTTCTTGTCATTAACATATAAATTTATGGAATATCATATCAACACGCTGCGACATCTACTCCACATGAGATGTCACAGCGTCATTCTGAAGTTTCCAGCATTCATGTCTACGTTATAGCACATGCTGCTCTCATTAGTGCAGAAATTACTGCAGATACCACAGCAACACCATCCACCACACGTGGTACTCATTGCATCAATATGGAATTGTGACCGTAAGACACCAGTGAGTAACAGGCAGAAGACAAAACTTGCAGAAAGTGTCCCTCATGACCAAACTGTGACAGTCAAGCTGCAGTATCTACTCCGAGAGGAAAGTGTAATTTGAAGATAAACTGGTGAAGCTGAACAACAGCAACAACTGTCAGCAGGTAAATACAATCATTTCACTCATGCTGCAACATCTGCACGAGGTTCCCACGGTGTCAGTCTGCAGTTTCATGCCTGCATCATATTAACAGTCATGCTCCTCCACATGAAGCACCAACAACAGCGATACAGTATGAATGTTCCGCTGCTAATCTGCTGAGGCACTGCCAGAAGTTTAAAACCATGAATTCATTTTTTTAAGTATCTTCATGAACACGCAAATCTACACAAACATTATTGCTACATTCATGGTGCAACATCTGCTCCACATGAGGACTGTGTGGGACAAATATGAAGCTTCCACCGTGCAGCACAGACTGAGGTTAAACCCACCTCAGCCCGACCCGCTAAACTCACTCACTCATCCTCACCCCTTTATCCGGGACCCTTGACCCGTGGCGTGAGCACATCTGGGAATTAGGCTGATTGATAAACACTTATTTATCAATCAATTATGTGCTCAGCTCATTGAACCGAAGTCACTCATGTTTAAAATAAAAACTGTGCTCAGAACAATGACTATAAGAGTCAGTATTTATTTAAACATGACCCCAGACCCCCTGAGTAAGGGTGGGTCAGTCGAGTTTATAGCTACTAGTTGTGCCAAATTTAAGGAAAATTGAAAAAGAAAAACCAACAAAAACCAAAACAATGCAAGCGTCACCACCACCAACCACTGCAAAGCAACCAAATGCGGCACTCTTTGCGCTCTTTTATTTGGATTTTCAAATAAAATAAATGAAACAAAACAGCCATGGCGTCCAGTTTTGTCAGGACTGAAGTTTACTCCTTAACTCCGATCGTGCACTGGACTCCAGCGGAAGCCGATCTGTGTCTATATGTGTGTGCATCAGCATGTGCACATTTGGAGTGCAAAGCGCAGATGGTTTTCACCCTCCACAGTCTTCCTCTTCCTCAGCGGGGGTGCAGATTCAATCTGTCGTCTTTTATATTTTTTTTGTCTATTCAACTTGTTTTATGTCAAACATGGCACTTTATGCTGCAGGGGAGGAATGTGCTGCACTCCGGATGGAGGGGACTGTATCTCTTCCCGGTGTACAGCTGTGTTCCAGCTTATTTTCACCTCTGCAAACAGGCATCGCCCAATCAAATTTCTTCTACTTTTATACTGTAATAATGAGTAACAAAGGAGTAAAAGTGAAAGTTGCCAGAAATGTAAATAATGAAGTAAAGTACAAATACATCAAAATTCTAGTAGAATAACAAAGTATTTCTACTTTGTTACATTACAACACTGTCCTTCTGGTGGGTACAAGTCTTCTGGTTTCAGTCTGACCGTGGTGTCGGGGCCAGTCAGGACTCATTCACTGGTCAAAATAACATTGAAACAAACAGAGAGAAAAAGCATTTGAGCATGAACCTGTACCGGTTACTGTGGCGCGACTCATTTGAATGGCTGTTTTTTTTATTCAGGCTGCTGCACTTTGGCGCCATCTCCAGGAGCGTTCAGAGACGGTTGCATGGCTGTTCACCTTTACAGGTCTACGTGGCCGACGCAAGCAGTGGAACATTCCAATACGAAGGCCTGTCAGCCGAGCACAGGATGATATAGCACAACTCAAGTCCAGTCTGGGAGCGTGCGCTGGGGCTGCAACTTGTAGCATCCACAACACCATGGAACCACCCTGGGTCCTGGATGGCAACCACTCAGGCACACCACCGGTCCATTCCCACATCTCTAAAACAGCCGTCTCTCTGTCACAGACAGGTGGAAAGTGGGCGTTCCGTTGGCCTTTTCCAGCTACTGGAGTCCTCAACACTTAGGCGTCTGTGTGCTGGATCACGACCAGAGAAACGGGTCACATGGACTAAACATGATAGCGGACGCTCCCTCACAATGCAGCTGATCCTCCTCATCCTCGTCTCAGTAACCGCTGGTTTGATACAAAGTCATTCCAGCGGTACCCGAGGATCCTCTGAAGACACCTAGTACCAAAGACAACCATTCATCACCTTAGGTCACTGCTGAGTGTCCAAGTCTCACAACTGTTCACCAGGACCCTGAATATCACCATAACAAAGCAATTACACGTCCGGCGTTTGTCTGTAATCAACGTGAACATCGAGCTCTTCCTTCTGTCTGATATCGTTCTGGGTCAAACAAATCACCCGACTGCAAGAACTCATTTACAGAACATCACAGGGTCCAAATGACGGGCGTGTACGTGCACGTTCATAAACAGTTGCACAGTGACACATTTGATCATCTTTGTTTCTGTAAACCACCACAGTGGAGCTGAACTGATCCCATGAAGATGTGTTTGTAGACTTTCAGCTTCAATTTAAGGGATTCAACAACAATATTGCAGTTTAGATATTACAGCCGTTTTTAGTCTTGGCATTTTCTGAGCCTGTAAGTAACTGGACCAACTAAATGTAATTTATTATTGTGGGATGAACACATGAACATTTCCAAGTCCCTCTTTGGCCTCATTTACATCATCATTATCAAAAAAAAAAGAAAAAAAAAAAGGCCCTGTATGGTAAATCTATCTGGAGTAGGCAGCTCTCAAACACTGAGTAACCACGAGACTAGTGAGGGTAGCCACCAAACACACACACAAAAACCTTTGAAGAAATTTTAAGTTTCTTCTGCTGTGACGGGAGAAACTGCAGTGTCAACTTTATTTTAAACACCAGTCACAACTTCAAAACACATCCAGAGCAGAACATCCACAAACGCATTTTAGTTTCAGTTTCATGCTCACACCGTTCACTCATACCCTGGCAGGATGTTTGCTTTTTTGGGGGGCATTTTTCAGGGAATATGAATTGTGCAGAGTGCAAAATTTGCATTTCGCATCACCACTCTGAGCTTCATAGTGGAGCAGAGTGGAGAAGGATTTTCTTGCACCAAAACAGATTAAATCTAGACTTGCATCTCAGATGTACTTTCTGGCAGTTTGTAGGTAAACTTTCAGGTCTTCTTTTTAAGAAAATCCTCCTCTATACCACTACATCATGAAGATGGATAACTGGTGATAAAAAATGCAAAATTTAAACTGTGCACAATTTCTCCAATCACAGCCATAGAAGCCTGTACCTTATTCTGGGTTGTCTAGGTGTCTTGGTGGCTTTCCTCACCTCACAACACATTAACGAGCACAAAGATAAATTATTAACTTAAAAAGAGACCAAGTAAGATCAAACAAAAAAAACTGTTCATGTGTTAAATAAAGCTTCTCTGTGGCTGCTTTATTTTGAAAGTCTGCAGTAACAATGTATCTCTTCTATCCTGTTCACTCTGCCTTCACTTCCTTTAGGTCTGCCAGTACTTGTGCATTTGGCTGTTTAAACACATACTTGAGTAAATGAGCTTGTACAAAGTGCAAACTAACGCTTGGAGGACCCATGTGGCTCCTGTGACAGTGCCGCGCTCACTGACTGGTGCATTCTGGGAGATCAGAAAGTGTGTTTTTACAAAGTACAGACAGTGTGCGCCTGCTGCGGTTTGGTCCCTCAGGCCACAGCCGCTGTTTATCACCTCCACACTCACAAACGGGACATGATGTTTCACAAGACGAATACTTATGCAAATGTCAAAGTCTCATATATTTACTACAAAACCCGAGAACCCAAGTTTTGGCTTCTTTGTTGGATGTTTGCCCTCTAATGAGTGCTGCGGTTTTCTCTGGGAATATTGGATGTTGGACATGCAGTGTTCCCACACTCTGTTTTGGCTCCGTGGACTTTATCATCACCAACTCATGCGACCTTGCAGATAGGTTTGGTGAGAATGAGCTTTGGAGTTCTGTGGCTTCTTTTTGTGCACAAATGTTTCAAAGTTTCTTATGTTTGGACAAAAGAAAACCTTTTATGTTGTTAATATCTCTATTTATATGTATGTCAAGCATTTTAATTTCATCTTCTTTTTAATTACCTGGCTAATTTATTACTGGTCTAATAATTCAACAGGTTTACTGTTTGATAAATTAGGAGACAGCCACAGAAATAATGTCTTTTGTGTTTATAGTAGAGAAGCTTGAATCTTCAACTGGACTGGGTTGCTTGACGCGAGGACGTTTTGCTTCAAATCGCAGAAGCTTCCTCAGCTAAAATTCTTGCTCCGGTAGTCTGACTTTTGCCTTGACTCTTGTGGAGAAGAACACATGAACATTATTAAGTCCCTCTTTGGCCTCATTTACATCATCATCACCAAAAAAATAAAAATAAAAATAAAAAAATGGCCCTGTACGGTAAATCTATCTGGAGGAGGCAGCTCTCAAACACCGAGTAATCAGGAGACTAGTGAGGATAGCCACCAAGCACACACAAAAAGCTTTGAAGAAATTTTAAGTTTCTTCTGCTGTGACGGGAGAAACTGCAGTGTCAACTTTATTTTAAACACCAGTCACAACTTCAACTTCTTCTTCTTCACAACTTCTTGTCCACAAGAGTCAAGACAGAAGTCAGACTACCAGAGCAAGAATTTTAGCTGAGGAAGCTTCTGCGATTTGAAGCGAAACGTCCTTGCGTCAAGCAACCCAGTCCAGTTGAAGATTCAAGCTTCTCTACTATGGAAACCACCTGGACAACTGAGAGCCTTCACAGAAATAATGTTTTTTGTGTTCTAATACTGTATTTGGAAATAACAATAATGAGCTGTGTTAACAACCTTACCACGGGGGCTTAAGGAGTCTTGATAAAACACCATCACACCCAAATTTGGACTGATCCAAGATAAAGTCATCTGGGATGTTCAGCTCAAATTTGGTCAAAATCACATTTTGCTTGAGTTATCCTGGACAACAAGATCAACACTTTGTTGGGTAACATTGGTGGCTCTCTGTGAAATCCAATCATGATCAAATATGAACTGGTGAGGTTATCATGGGCACAATAATCCTGGGCAGGAATGGGGTGGGGGCGGGTTGGTTAAATCCAATCAAATTCAACCCAGTCTGAGATACTCTTTTTGGAACATCTGGTTAAAATTTGGTTACGATCAGATTGATGCTGTTGATGTTATCATGGGAACAAGAATCAATCAGTAATGTGGGCAGTTCTTGGCTGATCTCGATGAAACCTAATCATGATCAGATTTGAACTGGTCCAAGATGTACTCATTTGGGATATTCAATCCAGATTTAGTGAAAATCAGGTCAGTTTAGTGTGATTCTAATCCAATTACATTTGTTCCGCAAATCTGATTGGTTAGTGGTGTGAGATTTCCGACCATAAAATATCACTTGAAGGGAGGCAGAATAGTCGACCGTTTCACATTTGATGTATTACTCCGTGCCCTGACCGCTTTGCTATGCAGATGTGAATAATGGCAATGTCAGCTGAGAGCGAGAGAAGCTTGTGGAGGGATGACGATGTTGCTACGGTAAGTTTCGCTGACTGAATTACAGAAAAATAAACTGTGCAAACGATGGAATTGGATTAGAATGGTAATAACCCCCTTGTTTCAGATGATTTGTGGACGTTAATGCTGGATTACAGTCACAAATATCTGTTTTACCGGATATTTGCAAAACTCAATTTGCGACTGTAAAATCCGGCATTAATATCCGCAAATCATCAGACACAAAAGGGTTATTCTCTAAGTAAGGAGCCTGTGTTTGCTGGAGATTTGAGTGACAGACTTGTACCAGAGGATCAGACAGGAACCTCGGTGGGGTGCCTCTGAGGAAGGTCCTTAATGACCAGGTGCTCCACCTGGTTATTAAGGACCTTCCTCTAGGACCTTCCTAGCAATTTTAACTTTAGGGATGTTGCTGGAGAAGGTTGAATTTTTCAATCACACTGTGCCTACATGATGTCATAAGGTGTCTGTGTGAAATGGGGGCGCTACAGGACAGGATCTGTGGATCTGTGAGCGTGAGAGCGGAATAGTGGAAATAACATTTTTACATTGAAGTTATCATTTTTTTATGGAAAATCTGAAAATCAATTGCAGAGGGGGGTACAGCTCCATCCACACACACCCCCTGCCCCCAACAGCTGCTGGATTTGATTATAAGCAAATCACCATCATCATCATGTCGATTTCACCTGATTTCCAAACTTCACTGTGTATCAGGTCTAAACTTTGTGTGAGTCCCCTCCTCCTCTACATGTGGTCTGATGGAGCTGGTCTTTGTTTGGTTCCGTATTACACAGCACTGCCTGCTGGACAAAAGTAGGAACTGCATGCCAGTGAAGCTTATTCAGATTCCTTCACATCTCAACTCCATCTCAGTCACGTGGTTCATCCTGTTCATATCCCACTTTGATCCCTCAGCCTCTAGCTTTTGTTGGAGGATTGTTCTGAAGGTGTAGCACCTTGATTCGGTCTAAATGACCGGATCAGAGCCGGTACCCACAATGTATTGGGTTAATTAAGCGCAAGTCCTGCAGGTCTAACTGGCGCACAAACCTCTAATCCGTCTGCATGGATGGACAGCCTCTCTCTCTCTCTCTCTCTCTCTGTCTTTGTGGCTACCTCAGGAGTTTGAATGGACTGGGATGAGCCCCCCACTCCCCCCACCCCTCCTCCATTGCTCCTCCTTGCTCACCCCAAAACCTTCCCCCCCCTTATTAAAACAACACGCCAATCTGTCGCAGCCCGGTAAAAAGGCTTTGGGAGCCACAGCAGCCACAAAGGCGGCGTCTGGAAGGAATTAGACATCTGAAGACTTCTGCCTAACCTGGATGTTTGGACAAACTACAGAAGATGAGCCCCAAACAGAGCAGAGCGCAAAAATCTGACTCCCATCGAATGGTATTTAATTGATTTGTAAACTCATTAATGGAAACCTCGTGAAGCTGAACCTGACTTTAAGAAGAAAAAAAAATGAATGAAACTGCCAAAAGTTGATGGAGAAGAATAGCTATCGCTTTTATATAGTCTACATTTTATTTATACTTTTTTTATATGAATGATGCCAAAGTTGACTGACGTGATGTTTTGCGCCCACGAGATGCGCTTCGTGGCTGCAGAAATCCACGCGGGAGCAGCCTGACGGGAATGCTTTCTGGGTGTTATTTTTTGTAATTATTTTTTAAATTTTATTTCATATTTTTTATTTTATTTTGAATGAGGATCACTGCGAGCGCATTCATGAGTTTCACCAACACACGAGTGTCCTGTGAAAGTTTGCCGAGACTTTTTGTGGAGCGGTGCCAGTCACGCTGACTGCGTCCTTTTCTCTCTCTGAGGACCACCGACAGGACGGCAGCTGCTTCAAGGTAAAACCGTCACTGACAAATCTGTGTGATCAATATTAATGAGTATGTGACAATAAATAAAAGCGCGCGTCCACGTGGATGCGCCGAAATTTCACTTAAATGTGTGTTTAAATTAAATGGGAGAGTTTTTCCTTCTTATTTTACAGCATGATGCTGAACGTTAAAGATGAGCATCCTGGAAATAATAATAATAATTACTTTTTCTTTTTTTTTCTGAGTGCACCTCAGTTTTTCGTGCGTAAAACGCGCGTGTCTTATTTATTTGAAGCTTTTAATCTGAAAGGCAGCTGGGTGTGTTTGGTTTGTTATTAAAAGTCAAGATGGACTGTTTGGCTCAGATATATTCGTGTTAAACGCCCTCAGTATTTCCTGCAGTCCAGCTGTGCCAGATGTGAACACCGTGTGAAACGCGTTAGGATCACTCCTAATCCGAATTTCAAACAGTTTGTATTTAGAATAAACTACAAAGGTGACGTCACGTGTAAACAGCCAATGGGAAGGCTCTGTTTGGTGGGTCTTTTGTTACGTTCAGAGAACCCTGCATCTTGTAATCTGAGTTGATATTCTGATATTGATGGGGGGGTGTCTTTTTTTTGTGCACAAGTTGCCTGTTAATCAAAGGGTTTAGTGGTTTGACGATTTGTCATCATGTATGTGGAAATGCCCATGAGCAAGACAGTGAACCCTTAAATTACTCCTGGCTCCAAGCCCAGTGAGGCGTTGTGATTGGCTCTGAAGTGTTTGGACTCATGACACATGCACACCAGCCTTTTAATTCTTCAATCAATGCAACACTCACACATGCAAATTAATAACCGTCACATTCTTTTGACATGTCCTCCTTCCTCGTCCGCTCACCCCTGACCTCTGCGTTTGCCAGTAGCACCGCTGGTTCCTATGAGAACACACAGAGAATGCCCATTATGAGAGACAGATGCAAACATGCCAAAAATTTCACATCCGATACTTGGCATTTCCTTCCGGATGACTTTGTGAAATCCTTGGTTATGCATCTTAATGCAGAAGCAGCGTAAGAGGATTACCCCTCATCGTGACAGCACCAATGAAGATTTAACTGTCAGACTCCAGCGTCAGGACAAAAGCGGTCTTGTATTTACATGGAACAGCCCGGATCTGCTTTGCATTCAGCGCGTCGCATCACTTTCCATGTTCACTTTGTGACTGCTGAGCAGAATCACGGTGGTCTGCCAGAAAAAAAAGAGCGACTTTAACAGCTGAGGGAGGGCCAAGAGATTCACTTTCTGCTTCCCCCTCCTACATTTAGCTGTGTAACCAAACACTCATTACAGCCAGGAGCCCTCTGAGTCCCCCAATTTATGTTGCAACAGTATCTGAGAAGTAGACGTCCCACCACATTTGACCAATCGTGTTAGGCTTTGGGCCAAACGGCTGGAAGCGGGCGTGCCACTACCACCAACAATGCCACCGTTACCACCCATAATTTATTTGTACGTATGTGTCCCTAGTTAATATTTATGTATGTCATCCCAGGGTGGTAGCTGTAGGGCTGGGGTCAATGAAGAATTACATGAAGGTCAAAAAAGGCTCCAATCATATTGAAAACTATATCACATTTGTCTGAACACGAAGATTCCGAAAAGGTATCGTTTGTATAGGATTATAGTTGTAGTACATACATACCAGTAAGTGTCTGGTGATGGGTCACTTTCTAACCGTCGTGCTAAGTAGGTGGTGATGGATTACTGCGGAGCCATTGTACGTATATATTGTTCTGTGTTGTAACACCCACGTTTATCTCTTGCAGAATGAATGTGTGAGCATTGCTCACTGGCAAGTTTGAGTAAAGAGTTTGGCACTCACCTAGTTTGGACTGTCTGTGACTGAATGTTATGAAGTTATGCACTAAAAAAATGACTCATTGGACTCATTGAAAGAACTCAGTTCAATTATGTATAGGATTTCCATCTTTAGATCAAACTCAAAAAAAGCACATCCATGCAAGATAATTTAATTTAGTTGGGACTATATATATTTATTAGATGGAAATCCAATCCAATAAGTCAGTTTTCGAGTTACCATGTAAAAACAGCAAAAATGGTGACAAAGGTCAGTATCAGTTAGTACAGAGGTCAAAAGTTAGGACCCCTTCACACATAGTATGAATGTGGTTGAATTGTATGCAATACGTGTAAAATCGTAGCTGCCTCTAATGTCTTCTACACCTGTTGCTATAACTATTTGCACACACCAGCGGCTGAAAGACAGTGTGCGCTGTGAGAGCCCATCGATCCCTCTCATGGGAGGTGTCGGCCAAATTCCACGTGACACACACGAACATCTACACCATTCGGTTGGCACTTAGAAAATGTGTGGCCATTCGCACTGTAAGTACAAAAACAGTCAGCAGACGATCACTTTCGAGTAAGTGCCCCCACAACTGTGAAGATGTCATGTACGCATGTGGCATGCCAGTGTCGGCTCCCCACACAACACGTGTGCGTGTGTTTCACATGCTCCCCCTCGCTTCCCTCTGCCCCACCCCAGCACGTGTGCATGTGGTTAGTGTGCTCTCCCCACCCCCGCTCCCTCCCAACACATGGCATGCATGTGGTTTGCGCACTCCCCAGCAGACGAGGCACATCTAATTTAATCATGGAGTGACACCCTGGTCTGTGCGCTGAATGGACGAGGGCGTGGCTGGCTGCCAACAGCTGTTGAGACATCACAGCTGCAAAACACGTACTGTGTTTTGACGGACACGCATGTGTGTGTGTGTGTGTGTGGTTGCTGTCCTCACGTAGAAATACATAAAAACATATATCGCTTTTGCGACAGGCTGGAGAAACGGACCATCAGTTCATGTGGACAATGCAGGTGATCTGAATGTCACATGCGCGGGCCTGTCCCGACACACATGTCCTGTGGGTGGCGCACCATAGGACCATATGAAAAGCCAACAGTGTGACAAATATGCCACTTTCAGTCACGTATCCACACAAATACGCCACAACAAATGCCGTTGGTCAGTTGTCATGGCGTTTTTTTTTTTCTCTTTTTTAAGTAATATGTTTATTTGCTTGTTGATTTTAGCCATTTCATGCTCCTGTTATAAGACAGTGATTGTAGCACAGTGGTAAACTTTCTGTCTGGTAATCAGAGCTTTTGTAAATTGCAGGTTTGAAACCTGTGAGTGGCATTGTGTTTTACTTTGCCAGGCTTATTTAACCGCGGAGTTCTGTATTGCGTCCCCTTTTATTTGTTATTTATATCAACCCGGTGATATTTAGTAATTATACAGCTGGATTTTATTTTATTTTTCTCGACATCAGTGGCGCAATGTGGTGCACCACGTACCAGCTGCTCGGACTGTGTTCCTGTTCGCACGACACTGTCGCAGCGGGTTCGTTCACGCCTGCCTGTTTTTCGTGGTTCGCTCATAAGAGCTGTTCCACCATGATTTGCCCTGATTTGTACTTATTTGTACTATGTGTGAAAAATGGTGCAACACTCACAAAAATTACTCATTGGATGAACTCAATTTAATTATGTGCAGGATTTCCATCTAATAAATATATGTAGCCCCAATTCAAATAAAGCACATCTGCTACTACTACTACTACATCTAATTTTTATTTGTCATCTGCTGTGGGTGTCCCAGGTTCTGAGGCAGGCAGCAGGTGGCTATGTTTCACACCAGCTCTCGAGGCATCTCTGTCCAGCAGGTCAGTACTGGCCAGGTTGCAGTCTTTGATGTCAGTCCTCACACAATCGGCCCATGTCTTCTGAGGTCTGCCACGCCCTCTGCAACCCGGAATCTCCATATCCATGACAGAGTTGATGCACGATGATGCCGTTTCACATGCCCATACCATCTTAGCTGCTGAGTACGTAGCCCTGCAGAAACCTCCTCGACCCCAGCTTTGCATGGAGCGCAGAAGAGGAGAGATCATCCTGTGGTTTTATGCTGCAGAGCCATCGTGTCATGGATCTGTCATTGCGGTGGAGCTGCTGCAGGTCTGCAGTTGGTGCCCAGGTTTCGCTACCATGCAGCAAAGTACAGCGAACACAGGTTGAGAATATCTTCCCTCGGATCTTTAGCGAGATGTGTTTGGATGTAAGAATAGGGAGGAGTTTCTTGAACTTTCCCCGTGCTGCAGTGCATCTGGCGATGATGGCGAGCTTGCAGCCTCCTCCGGCACATAGCATATCACAGAGATAGTAGAAGCTGGGTTCCACATCGAGCATGGTCCCATCCACATCGACCTGGCTAACTGGTCTCCCATCAATTGGGCAAGCTTCACCACAACATCTCAGACACACATAGATGTCGTGTATCAATGCAAGATAATTTAATTAAATTTAGTTGGGACTACATATATTTATTCGATGGAAATCCAATCCACTGAGTTAGTTTCTTGAGTGAAATTATTGGTTAATAGTGTTTTTAAAAGGACTAGTTGGCACCATCTGTCATTATTATTTATCATGTTACATATGTCACAGGTCGTAGAATCCAATGGATATCGGCCTTATTTGACCTTTACTTTGGAGATCAAACATTCAATACAGTCAAAACTATTCCATGTATTAATCCTATTAGTGCCACCAATAATTTGCATCATTTTTTTACAAAAACTTTTTTTTCTCCATAACTCCAGAACATTCAGTCACAGATTGTGCAAACTATACCTTTTTGGAATCTTCATGATAAATAATGTGGTGTAGTTTTAAAATTGATTGGAGCATTTTTAAATGTTGACCCCGGCCTGGCTCCAGGTCAAAATCAAACGTTTTGCCACCCTGGGTGGTCGTGACTGACCTATCTGGCCCATGGATAATGCGTTTATTTTTCTCCATGCTGGTAACAGTGGCATGCTTTTATAGCAAACTGTGTGGATGACTGAGTGAGTGGGTGAGTGAGTGAGTGGGTGGGTGAGTCCATCCCGGCCACCTCTGGCGAAACAATAACTCAAAAAACAATAACTGTTGTAACCTTCTAAGTAAAACGTAAGTCCCTTCGGCTGCTCCCTTGTTTTCCCATGTTTCTGTATGTTGATTTGGCACAAGTTTTACACCGGATGCCCTTCCTGACGCAACTCCACAGTATTTGGAGAACTGTGGCAGGAGTGGTCTTCTAAGTCTTGGGTTAAAAGAGCACATAATGAGAATGAAAGGAGTTGACGGTGATCAAATTTGATGCACCAGATCAATTGGAAAATCCTTATCCCATATATACGGTGGCATTTAGTGGGTAACATTGTTGCTTCAAAACTAGAAGGTTCTGAGTTTGAATCCTACCTGGTCCTGAGTGTGCAGGTTCTTCCCGTGTTTGTGTGGTTTCCCTCCCGGTGCTCCAGCTTCCTGCCACCTCCAAAAACATGTAGGCATTGGTGGGCACAGCTAACCAAAAAGTTAGCTTCGATAACAGTTACTAACTAACTGAACTCGCTAACTGAAAAGTTAACTTTTATAAAGCTAAACCGATAAACCCCTAAAAAATTTAGCTGAAGTTACAGATAAAAGCTAAGACTTTTAGTATTGACTTCAATACACTAGCAGCTACTGACTAGGGCTGAATGATTAATCACATTTACGATAATATCGCAATATCATACAATAAGATTTCCTAATCACAAAGTACGCGATTTGAAACGTGATCTCATAATGCACGAGATTTGAGTGCAAGCCGAGCAAAGAAAGCAGCCACAATGTGTAGTTAGCAGTAGCACTGTGCTAACCTGTTGTACAGTGGCTTCAGGCTCGACAGAAGCGGACACAACTCAAAGTTTGGAACCAAAGAGGGGCAACACGTCAGTTGTGTGGAATTATTTTGGCTTTAAAAATGAAGATGCAGCGCAGCATCAGGTATTGTGCAGAACCTGCCTTGCTATAGTTGCTACCTCACGAGGCAACACCACGTTGAGATCAGTAAGCTTTATTTGTTTTATACCTGTAATTGTATTTAATTATAGAATGTTATAAATCTATAAGGTTCAGTGTTTAAAGTTCAGTGTTTAAAAAGAGTAGACCTACATAGGCTTACATAAAACTAAAGTTGAACAAGTAAAGTCAGTTTGTTTGCATTGTTGTTGTGTTGCATTGTGTTGTTTGCACTTTAAAAAAATATATTGTTTATTACGAAATGGATTCATTAATTCTGTTGTGTGTGCGTGTGTGTGTGGTTTTTTAATGCATAAGAAGGGGAAAAATAATCGCATATTAAATCGCAATCGCAATATTGAGGAGAAAAATCGCAATTAGATTATTTTCCAAAATCGTTCAGCCCTACTACTGACACAACAACGAGTCTGCGCTTCTGTGTCAGATCAGTGTTTTCTCAGCCAAACAGACCTGGTGACCAGAGAGAAAGGAATAAGAAGAGCAAAAGAAAGCAGAAGCAGAAAATAAAGACAATTTCTCTTCACACCATACAGACTCACTGGCATATCACCCAAATCATGCACAGGCAGACAGTTTTGACTTATGGTTAAAATTTTAAACAAACTAATTCAGGACAAGTTCTGTCGTTCTATAAAGGGAAAATATCAATCAATCAATCAATCAATTTTATTTATATAGCGCCAAATCACAACAAACAGTTGCCCCAAGGCGCTTTATATTGTAAGGCAAAGCCATACAATAATTACGTAAAAACCCCAACGGTCAAAACGACCCCCTGTGAGCAAGCACTTGGCGACAGTGGGAAGGAAAAACTCCCTTTTAACAGGAAGAAACCTCCAGCAGAACCAGGCTCAGGGAGGGGCAGTCTTCTGCTGGGACTGGTTGGGGCTGAGGGAGAGAACCAGGAAAAAGACATGCTGTGGAGGGGAGCAGAGATCAATCACTAATGATTAAATGCAGAGTGGTGCATACAGAGCAAAAAGAGAAAGAAACACTCAGTGCATCATGGGAACCCCCCAGCAGTCTAAGTCTATAGCAGCATAACTAAGGGATGGTTCAGGGTCACCTGATCCAGCCCAAACTATAAGCTTTAGCAAAAAGGAAAGTTTTAAGCCTAATCTTAAAAGTAGAGAGGGTGTCTGTCTCCCTGATCTGAATTGGGAGCTGGTTCCACAGGAGAGGAGTCTGAAAGCTGAAGGCTCTGCCTCCCATTCTACTCTTAGAAACCCTAGGAACTACAAGTAAGCCTGCAGTCTGAGAGCGAAGCGCTCTATTGGGGTTATATGGTACTACGAGGTCCCTAAGATAAGATGGGACCTGATTATTCAAAACCTTATAAGTAAGAAGAAGAATTTTAAATTCTATTCTAGAATTAACAGGAAGCCAATGAAGAGAGGCCAATATGGGTGAGATATGCTCTCTCCTTCTAGTCCCCGTTAGCACTCTAGCTGCAGCATTTTGAATTAACTGAAGGCTTTTCAGGGAACTTTTAGGACAACCTGATAATAATGAATTACAATAGTCAAGCCTAGAGGAAATAAATGCATGAATTAGTTTGTCAGCATCACTCTGAGACAAGACCTTTCTAATTTTAGAGATATTGCGCAAATGCAAAAAGCAGTCCTACATATTTGTTTAATATGCGCATTGAATGACATATCCTGATCAAAAATGACTCCAAGATTTCTCACAGTATTACTAGAGGTCAGGGTAATGCCATCCAGAGTAAGGATCTGGTTAGACACCATGTTTCTAAGATTTGTGGGGCCAAGTACAATAACTTCAGTTTTATCTGAGTTTAAAAGCAGGAAATTAGAGGTCATCCATGTCTTTATGTCTGTAAGACAATCCTGCAGTTTAGCTAATTGGTGTGTGTCCTCTGGCTTCATGGATAGATAAAGCTGGGTATCATCTGTGTAACAATGAAAATTTAAGCAATGCCGTCTAATAATACTGCCTAAGGGAAGCATGTATAAAGTGAATAAAATTGGTCCTAGCACAGAACCTTGTGGAACTCCATAATTAACCTTAGTCTGTGAAGAAGATTCCCCATTTACATGAACAAATTGTAATCTATTAGACAAATATGATTCAAACCAGCGCAGCGCAGTGCCTTTAATACCTATGGCATGCTCTAATCTCTGTAATAAAATTTTATGGTCAACAGTATCAAAAGCAGTACTGAGGTCTAACAGAACAAGCACAGAGATGAGTCCACTGTCCGAGGCCATAAGAAGATCATTTGTAACCTTCACTAATGCTGTTTCTGTACTATGATGAATTTTAAAACCTGACTGAAACTCTTCAAATAGACCATTCATCTGCAGATGATCAGTTAGCTGTTTTACAACTACCCTTTCAAGAATTTTTGAGAGAAAAGGAAGGTTGGAGATTGGCCTATAATTAGCTAAGATAGCTGGGTCAAGTGATGGCTTTTTAAGTAATGGTTTAATTACTGCCACCTTAAAAGCCTGTGGTACATAGCCAACTAATAAAGATAGATTGATCATATTTAAGATCGAAGCATTAAATAATGGTAGGGCTTCCTTGAGCAGCCTGGTAGGAATGGGGTCTAATAGACATGTTGATGGTTTGGATGAAGTAACTAATGAAAATAACTCAGACAGAACAATCGGAGAGAAAGAGTCTAACCAAATACCGGCATCACTGAAAGCAGCCAAAGATAACGATACGTCTTTGGGATGGTTATGAGTAATTTTTTCTCTAATAGTTAAACTTTTATTAGCAAAGAAAGTCATGAAGTCATTGCTAGTTAAAGTTAAAGGAATACTCGGCTCAATAGAGCTCTGACTCTTTGTCAGCCTGGCTACAGTGCTGAAAAGAAACCTGGGGTTGTTCTTATTTTCTTCAATTAGTGATGAGTAGTAAGATGTCCTAGCTTACGGAGGGCTTTTTTATAGAGCAACAGACTCTTTTTCCAGGCTAAGTGAAGATCTTCTAAATTAGTGAGACGCCATTTCCTCTCCAACTTACGGGTTATCTGCTTTAAGCTGCGAGTTTGTGAGTTATACCACGGAGTCAGGCACTTCTGATTTAAAGCTCTCTTTTTCAGAGGAGCTACAGCATCCAAAGTTGTCTTCAATGAGGATGTAAAACTACTGACGAGATACTCTATCTCACTTACAGAGTTTAGGTAGCTACTCTGCACTGTGTTGGTATATGGCATTAGAGAACATAAAGAAGGAATCATATCCTTAAAGCTAGTTACAGCGCTTTCTGAAAGACTTCTAGTGTAATGAAACTTATTCCCCACTGCTGGGTAGTCCATCAGAGTAAATGTAAATGTTATTAAGAAATGATCAGACAGAAGGGAGTTTTCAGGGAATACTGTTAAGTCTTCAATTTCCATACCATGAGTCAGAACAAGATCTAAGATATGATTAAAGTGGTGGGTGGACTCATTTACATTTTGAGCAAAGCCAATTGAGTCTAATAATAGATTAAATGCAGTGTTGAGGCTGTCATTCTCAGCATCTGTGTGGATGTTACAATCGCCCACTATAATTATCTTATCTGAGCTAAGCACTAAGTCAGACAAAAGTTCTGAAAATTCACAGAGAAACTCACAGTAACGACCAGGTGGACGATAGATAACAACAAATAAAACTGGTTTTTGGGACTTCCAATTTGGATGGACAAGACTAAGAGTCAAGCTTTCAAATGAATTAAAGCTCTGTCTGGGTTTTTGATTAATTAATAAGCTGGAATGGAAGACTGCTGCTAATCCTCCGCCTCGGCCCGTGCTACGAGCATTCTGACAGTTAGTGTGACTCGGGGGTGTTGACTCATTTAAACTAACATATTCATCCTGCTGTAACCAGGTTTCTGTTAGGCAGAATAAATCAATATGTTGATCAATTATTATATCATTTACTAACAGGGACTTAGAAGAGAGAGACCTAATGTTTAATAGACCACATTTAACTGTTTTAGTCTGTGGTGCAGTTGAAGGTGCTATATTATTTTTTCTTTTTGAATTTTTATGCTTAAATAGATTTTTGCTGGTTATTGGTGGTCTGGGAGCAGGCACCGTCTCTACGGGGATGGGGTAATGAGGGGATGGCTGGTGTCCCTGCACTGGCTTCATGTTTCTGCAAGATCAGATTTTAAAGTATTGATTTAAGTCTAAAAAATTGTTCATGGACTTGCACCTCCCTATCTGGCTGACTTGATAAGCCCCTATGTACCAGCTTGGGCCCTGCGTTCTCAGGGTGCAGGACTTCTGTGTGTTCCCAGGGTGAATAAGAAGTCTGCCGGTCACAGAGCTTTCTCCTATCGTGCCCCAGCTCTGTGGAACGATCTGCCAGCACACATTCGGCAGTCGGACACTGTGGAGACCTTTAAATCACGTTTAAAGACTCATTCATTTTCCTTGTTTTATCATTAGTGTTATGATGTGTTTTTAATCTTGTACTTTTTTACTGCTGTTTTTTTTTCTTATGGTTGTTTTTAATTGTGTTTTAAATTTTTAACTGTTTTTATGTTGTGAAGCGCCTTGAGACGATTTTGTCGTGAATTGGCACTATATAAATTAATAAATTTGAATTTGAATTTGGGAGAGAAGCTGCAGAGAGGTGTGTAAGACTACAACTCTGCTTCCTGGTCCCAACCCTGGATAGTCACGGTTTGGAGGATTTAAGAAAATTGGCCAGATTTCTAGAAATGAGAGCTGCTCCATCCAAAGTGGGATGGATGCCGTCTCTCCTAACAAGACCAGGTTTTCCCCAGAAGCTTTGCCAATTATCTATGAAGCCCACCTCATTTTTTGGACACCACTCAGACAGTCAGCAATTCAAGGAGAACATGCAGCTAAACATGTCACTCCCGGTCCAGCTATATGTTTTAGTTTTAAAGTAATGCACTCATTTTGAAGGTTTTAGCGTTTAGACACACATGCCGCAGTGCATTATGGGTCAGTTAGTTTCCTGACGTCAGTGGTTTGTTGGTCAGTATAACACACAACTTACTGAAACTTGTGGTGGGTTTGACAAATAAATCTTTATTTGTAAATATGTCATTTTTTTCATTTGTAAAAAAAAAAAAAGCAATTTGAAAAATGAAAATTCTGTTTGTTAAGTGGATTCAGCACTTTTATAGAATGTGTGGCACTTGGTATTCATACTGCCATGAACACTGCCATTTACTGGCCAGTAGATGGCGGTGTATATGGCAGTATGAACAGCATTTGCCGCCACACATTTACCCGTAATGCATTGCGGCATGTGTGTCTAAATGTTAAAACCTTCAAAATTAGTGATTCACTTTAAAACTAAAACATATAGCTGATATTTTCACTTTGTATAATGACAGCTGACGTTAATTCCAGTAACTTGTCCAGAATTACTTTATTTAAAATTTTAACCATTAGTCAAAACTGCCTCCTGTGATATGCCTGCAAGTCTGTATGGCATGAAAATAAATAATCTTTTATTTCAATCAATCAATCAACTTTTTTCTTGTATAGCGCCAAATCACAACAAACAGTTGCCCCAAGGCGCTCCACATTGCAAGGCAAGGCCATACAATAATTATGAAACACAGTCTACGTCTAAAGCAACATAACCAAGGGATGGTCCAGGGTCACCCGATCCAGCCCTAACTATAAGCCTTAGCGAAAAGGAAAGTTTTAAGCCTAATCTTAAAAGTAGAGAGGGTATCTGTCTCCCTGATCTGAATTGGGAGCTGGTTCCACAGGAGAGGAGCCTGAAAGCTGAAGGCTCTGCCTCCCATTCTACTCTTACAAACCCTAGGAACTACAAGTAAGCCCGCAGTCTGAGAGCGAAGCGCTCTAATGGGGTAATATGGTACTATGAGGTCCCTAAGATAAGATGGGACCTGATTATTCAAAACCTTATAAGTAAGAAGAAGAATTTTAAATTCTATTCTAGCATTAACAGGAAGCCAATGAAGGGAGGCCAACACGGGTGAGATATGCTCTCTCCTGCTAGTCCCCGTCAGTACTCTAGCTGCAGCATTCTGAACCAACTGAAGGCTTTTAGGGAACTTTTAGGACAACCTGATAATAATGAATTACAATAGTCCAGCCTAGAGGAAACAAATGCATGAATTAGTTTTTCAGCATCACTCTGAGACAAGACCTTTCTGATTTTAGAGATATTGCGTAAATGCAAAAAGGCAGTCCTACATATTTGTTTAATATGCGCTTTGAATGACATATCCTGATCAAAAATAACTCCAAGATTTCTCACAGTATTACCAGAGATCAGGGAAATGCCATCCAGAGTAACGATCTGGTTAGACACCATGCTTCTAAGATTTGTGGGGCCAAGTACAATAACTTCAGTTTTATCTGAGTTTAAAAGCAGGAAATTAGAGGTCATCCATGTCTTTATGTCTGTAAGACAATCCTGCAGTTTAGCTAGTTGGTGAGTATCCTCTGGCTTCATGGATAGATAAAGCTGGGTATCATCTGCGTAACAATGAAAATTTAAGCAATACCGTCTAATAATACTGCCCAAGGGAAGCATGTATAAAGTGAATAAAATTGGTCCTAGCACAGAACCTTGTGGAACTCCATAATTAACTTTAGTCTGTGAAGAAGATTCCCCATTTACATGAACAAACTGTAATCTATTAGACAAATATGATTCAAACCACCGCAGCGCAATGCCTTTAATACCTATGACATGCTCTAATCTCTGTAATAAAATTTTATGGTCAACAGTATCAAAAGCAGCACTGAGGTCCAACAGAACAAGCACAGAGATAAGTCCACTGTCCGAAGCCATAAGAAGATCATTTGTAACCTTCACTAATGCTGTTTCTGTACTATGATGAATTCTAAAACCTGACTGAAACTCTTCAAATAGACCATTCCTCTGCAGGTGATCAGTTAGCTGTTTTACAACTACCCTCTCAAGAATCTTTGAGAGAAAAGGAAGGTTGGAGATTGGCCTATAATTAGCTAAGATAGCTGGGTCAAGTGATGGCTTTTTAAGTAATGGTTTAATTACTGCCACCTTAAAGGCCTGTGGTACATAACCAACTAACAAAGATAGATTGATCATATTTAAGATTGAAGCATTAAATAATGGTAGGACTTCCTTGAGTAGCCTGGCAGGAATGGGGTCTAATAAGCATGTTGATGGTTTGGATGAAGTAACTAATGAAAATAACTCAGACAGAACAATCGGAGAGAAAGAGTCTAACCAAATACCGGCATCACTGAAAGCAGCCAAAGATAACGATACATCTTTGGGATGGTTATGAGTAATTTTTTCTCTAATAGTCAAAATTTTGTTAGCAAAGAAAGTCATGAAGTCATTACTAGTTAAAGTTAATGGAATACTCAGCTCAATAGAGCTCTGACTCTTTGTCAGCCTGGCTACAGTGCTGAAAAGAAACCTGGGGTTGTTCTTATTTTCTTCAATTAGTGATGAGTAGAAAGATGTCCTAGCTTCACGAAGGGCTTTCTTATAGAGCAACAAACTCTTTTTCCAGGCTAAGTGAAGATCTTCTAAATTAGTGAGACGCCATTTCCTCTCCAACTTACGGGTTATCTGCTTTAAGCTACGAGTTTGTGAGTTATACCACGGAGTCAGACACTTCTGATTTAAAGCTCTCTTTTTCAGAGGAGCTACAGCATCCAAAGTTGTCTTCAATGAGGATGTAAAACTATTGACAAGATACTCTAACTCCCTTACAGAGTTTAGGTAGCTACTCTGCTCTGTGTTGGTATATGACATTAGAGAACATAAAGAAGGAATCATATCCTTAAACCTAGTTACAGCGCTTTCTGAAAGACTTCTAGTGTAATGAAACTTATTCCCCACTGCAGGGTAGTCCATCAGGGTAAATGTAAATGTTATTAAAAAATGATCAGACAAAAGGGAGTTTTCAGGGAATACTGTTAAGTCTTCTATTTCCATACCATAAGTCAGAACAAGATCTAAAATATGATTAAAGTGGTGGGTGGACTCATTTACTTTTTGAGCAAAGCCGATAGAGTCTAATAATAGATTAAATGCAGTGTTGAGGCTGTCATTCTCAGCATCTGTGTGGATGTTAAAGTCGCCCACTATAATTATCTTATCTGAGCTAAGCACTAAGTCAGACAAAAGGTCTGAAAATTCACAGAGAAACTCACAGTAACGACCAGGTGGACGATAGATAATAACAAATAAAACTGGTTTTTGGGACTTCCAATTTGGATGGACAAGACTAAGATACAAGCTTTCAAATGAATTAAAGCTCTGTCTAGGTTTTTGATTAATTAATAAGCTGGAATGGAAGATTGCTGCTAATCCTCCGCCCCGGCCCGTGCTACGAGCATTCTGACAGTTAGTGTGACTCGGGGTGTTGACTCATTTAAACTAACATATTCATCCTGCTGTAACCAAGTTTCTGTTAGGCAGAATAAATCAATACGTTGATCAATTATTATATCATTTACCAACAGGGACTTAGAAGAAAGAGACCTAATGTTTAATAGACCACATTTAACTGTTTTAGTCTGTGGTGCAATTGAAGGTGCTATATTATTTTTTCTTTTTGAATTTTATGCTTAAATAGATTTTTGCTAGTTATTGGTGGTCTGGGAGCAGGCACCGTCTCTATGGGGATGGGGCAACGAGGGGATGGCAGGGGAGAGAAGCTGCAGAGAGGTGTATAAGACCACAGCTCTGCCTCCTGGTCCCAACGCTAGACAGTCACAGTTTGGAGGATCCCAAAAAATTGGCCAGATTTCTAGAAATGAGAGCTGCTCCCTCTAAAGTGGGATGGATGCCGTCTCTCCTAACAAGACCAGGTTTTCCCCAGAAGCTTTGCCAATTATCAATGAAGCCCACCTCATTTTTTGGACACCACTCAGACAGCCAGCAATTCAAGGAGAACATGCGGCTAAACATGTCACTCCCGGTCTGATTGGGGAGGGGCCCAGAGAAAACAACAGAGTCCGACATTGTTTTTGCAAAGTTACACACCGATTCAATGTTAATTTAGTGACCTCCGATTGGCGTAACCGAGTGTCATTACTGCCGACGTGAATTACAATTTTACCAAATTTACGCTTAGCCTTAGCCAGCAATTTCAAATGTCCTTCGATGTCGCCTGCTCTGGCCCCCGGAAGACAATTGACAATGGTTGCTGGTGTCGCTAACTTCACATTTCTCAAAACAGAGTCGCCAATAACCAGAGTTTGATCCTCGGCGAGTGTATCGTCGAGTGGGGAAAAACGGTTAGAGATGTGAACGGGTTGACGGTGTACACGGGGCTTCTGTTTAGGGCTACGCTTCCTCCTCACAGTCACCCAGTCAGCCTGCCTTCCCGACTGCACGGGGTCTGCCAGGGGGGAACTAACGGCGGCTAAGCTACCTTGGTCCGCACCGACTACAGGGGCCTGGTTAGCTGTAGAATTTTCCACGGTGCGGAGCCGAGCCTCCAATTCGCCCAGCCTGGCCTCCAAAGCTACGAATAAGCTGCACTTATTACAAGTACCGTTACTGCTAAAAGAGGCCGAGGAATAACTAAACATTTCACACCCAGAGCAGAAAAGTGCAGGAGAGACAGGAGAAGCCGCCATGCTAAAACGGCTAAGAGCTAGTAGCTATGCTAAGCTAGCGGATTCCCAAACAGGGAATCCGACACTAGACAGGCTGTGGAGCAGCACAGGTAACGCACAACAACAGTGCTAAAAAATAAAATAAAAATAAAAATCCACTGGACAGGCTGTGGAGCAGCACAGGCAACGCACGACAACAGTGCTAAAACAAAATAAAAATCCACTAGACAGGCTGTGGAGCAGCACAGGTAACGCACGACAACAGTGCTAAAATAAAATAAAAATCCACTAGACAGGCTGTGGAGCAGCACAGGTAACGCACGACAACAGTGCTAAAATAAAATAAAAATCAACTAGACAGGCTGTGGAGCAGCACAGGTAACGCACGACAACAGTGCTAAAATAAAATAAAAATCACTAGACAGGCTGTGGAGCAGCACAGGTAACGCACGACAACAGTGCTAAAATAAAATAAAAATCCACTAGACAGGCTGTGGAGCAGCACAGGTAACGCACAACAACAGTGCTAAAAAATAAAATAAAAATAAAAATCCACTGGACAGGCTGTGGAGCAGCACAGGTAACGCACAACAACAGTGCTAAAATAAAATAAAATCAACTAGACAGGCTGTGGAGCAGCACAGGTAACGCACGACAACAGTGCTAAAATAAAATAAAAATCCACTAGACAGGCTGTGGAGCAGCACAGGTAACGCACAACAACAGTGCTAAAAAATAAAATAAAAATAAAAATCCACTGGACAGGCTGTGGAGCAGCACAGGTAACGCACAACAACAGTGCTAAAAAATAAAATAAAATCCCCTCTTCCTCTTCCTCTTCTCTGCTGGCAGAGAATTGAGCTCTACTCCTCATAGCTGCCTGTCTGCTACAATACATGTAACAGACAGGCACTAAAATCTTTGATTTCAGACTTCACAAATGTTTTTAACTGTTAAGGTTTATTCACTATGCCCGCAAAAATATGTTAGCGGTCTCTAAATGATCAGACCTAAATTTAGTGGAAGCTAATTGGTCCGCTGATGGTTTTCAAAGTTATCTGAAAAGCTCATCTGCTAATGAAAACATTAGCTTTAATAATTAGCGGCAGAGGTGGGATGAAGTCACCATCAAGTGTCTCTCAAGTCATGATTCAGCAAGTCCCAAGTCAAGCCTCAAGTCATAATTAAAACCAATTGTTTGCAAGCTGACTTGACTTGACTTGGGACTTGCAGATTGATGACTTGACAGTGACTTAGGCCCATCTCTGATTAGCGGGTAGCGGATTAGCAGAACTGTGCCCACCACTGCATACAGGTTAGATGACCTGTAAAGTGATCTGAAGGGAATCTGTACATCTTGAAGCCCTTGTTGTGTCTATTTGTGCCTCCAAATGCACAACAACCTGACAGTTCAGCAAATAAACAAATAAAATAGCTGGATTTACATACAGATAGATTAACAGCAAACACTATTTTGAACCCAAGATGGCACCACAAGTCACGTGACCGTTTTATTACTATTTATTTTGACTCGTCATGTCATTACTCTCTCAATCAAGGGACTCTATTAAACTCAAAACTGATTGTAGGTGTGAGTGAGTTCAACCCTGCAGTCTGTTCAGCGTGTACCCTGCCTGTCAACCAGTGACCCCCATCACCCTTATCAGGAACAAGCAGGTTCAGAAAATGAATGAATGAATGAACATCCCATAGATGTGTCTGCCACCTGCTGGAAGGTTTGTGAATGATGGATGACGGAAAATTAAGAACAGTTGTGGTTGAATTTACGTTTGTGTGCCTGTGCAGATAGTGAGAATGGCATGCAGAATGGGGAATAAAACTGGAATTTAAGAATGGATCGAACATGTGGAAAACTTGAAACAGTGTTTCTCAATGTTGGGTCCCATAATGTGGTCGATGTAGTGACATTCAGTACCAGCATGCAGTAGTACACTCCCAGACCGATACCCGACAAATATATATCATCAGCGCATTATCAGTGACATGTCAGCAAGCTGTGACGGGCAACGCAACAGACAAAACATTTGTCTGGTTGTCTTGGTCTTTGTCTGAGCGCCTTGGGGCAACTGTTTGTTGTGATTTGGCGCTATATAAGAAAAAAGTTGATTGATTGATTGATTGGTGGCTTCCCTCACTAGTTTGCTTTTTGCACGGTCACTCAAACAGTTGCAATTACGAATGTTCTATACTTTTGCTGTTGGTTTGTATGTCTTCTTTGTGTTTCGTTAAATTGCTTGTTGCATGAAATTGCAAAATGGACAGTTTCTCCAATTACAGCCACAAAAGTCTTTGATTTCTACAGACTGGTCTGGATGTCTTGGTGGCTTCCCTCACTAGTTTCCTTGTTGCACGGTCTCTCAGACAGTTGCTGCTACAAATGTTCCATACATTTATTTGCTCTTTGTTGCTCCGCTGTCTTTCCATTTTTGCAAATTGGTTGGTGCACGTAATTGCCTACAACATTGTGATGTCACAGTGGGTGCAGGTTTATCACAGTGTTTTAAAATGTTGAAAAATGTTGATAAGCTGAAAAATATTTGCATGTTAACCACAAGGCTGAAGGTGGAAAAAAAACAACAGCAGAAGTGTTTAAAATTTGTAATTGCAAATACTCACAGACTGCTGCAGTGTTAGCGATCAATAACTGTTACAATGCTGCAATAATGTTGTGATCACATGCATTACACGTCAATAATGATATGGTTTTTGTTGCATGCGTGAGAGCAGAAGAACAGTGCAGGTCACCACTAAGTGTTTTCTCACTGCCGCTTACTTCCCTGTTCACATGATATGTGTTTGGTCGTATGCAGGCTGAATATCAGTGCATGTGTGGGCTGCTTGTGCGCACACAC
>NW_022986536.1:0-31742 GCF_902500255.1 Thalassophryne amazonica
CTGGCGCTTTGTTTGATCAAAATTTTTTCTAAACCTGTGAGACACATCGAAGTGGACACGGTTAAAAAAATTAAGCTGGTTTTCGGTGAAAATTTTAACGGCTGATGAGAGATTTTGAGGTGATACTGTCCCTTTAAGGACTTCCCACGGAGCGAGACGTCGTGCAGCAGTCCCAGGTGCCGTCGTCAGCCTGTTCAAGCTGAAAACCTCCACATTTCAGGCTCTATTGATCCAGGACGTCGTGAGAGAACAGAGAAGTTTCAGAAGAAGTCGGTTTCAGCATTTTATCCGGATATTCCACTGTTAAAGGAGATTTTTTTAATGAAAGACATGCGAGCGGATTGCAGCGTCGGGCTCCGCCACATTAAAAAACACCTCTGTTTGAAGCCTTAAGGACAAGTTGGAACATGTCCAGCTGTTAAACAATTTCTCATATACTCACGCCACTGAAAGCCATCAAAAGCCGCCTGGATTTTACAAATGGTTATCAACACGGAGGTGTTTTTCCTGTGCCGCCACACCGCGTCGGCTGCGTCCTGACGCGCGGACCCAAAGCTGTACTAACAGACCTTATTCTCTGTGAAGCCCGTAAAATTTTCACCGAAAGCCAGATAAATTTTTTGAATAGTTTCCAGGTGCCAGTCTCTAACAGCTTCTGACAAAATTCTGATGGAAAAAAAAGCCAAATCATACTGCCATTTCCAGACAATGAAAATCCGACGACGGGGCGGGACCACTCCTTCCACAAGGCGTGCTCACAGGTGAATGACGTCACCGACAGGCGTGGAAAAACTCACGCATGCGCACAAGGGTTCAAGCCTGTCTGACGTGAAAACATATGAATCAAATCCATATAGTTAAAAAAAAAAAAAAGGTACGATACTTTATGGACAGACCTCGTATATATGTGTATGTATGTATGTGTGTGTGTGTGTATATAAATATATATATATATATATATATATATATATATAAAATGTATGTATGTATGTGTATATTACATTACATTAATGAGAACTGTTTATATCCTTCAGAATCCTTATTGAAAAAAATTCCTTTGTTCCCCCTAATTGAAATCTACTCTCAAAGTTGATGTTTTTCTCCATGGCCTGTACCCCTGCCTTTCACACAGTTTCAAGAACATTGGTTCAGTAGTTTTGGTTAATCCTGCTAACAGGTGACCAGCACTAAAAACATGACGTCCTCATTGGAGGTAACAAATGAAATGATTTAAATTAATGGTATTTCTTTCCAGATCAGGTGTTGAGGGACAAAATAAAGAATTACTTTGTAATTTACATTTTTAAAACAAATGCAAATCCCAAAAAATGCAAATTAATCTGTGGTTAAAAGAGAGGGATTATGGACCTTCAAGGGGGAGTTCAACATTTTTAATGTTTATTTATTTTGTACCTGGAGTTTTTTTTATCTTGTGGGGTTAATTTTTTTTCTTTAATTGGGGACAAAAATGAATTTAATTGGACCATGATTGAGTAAAAACATCACAAGCTAATCAGCTATATAATATAATGGCTGGGTGCAGCCTAAAAACACTTAGTTAATTACTTCTTGTTCCCACTGAACACGCAAAAATGTCATTTGAATTTTCTGGTGCAATGGAGAGGATCCCTACGCAGGCAAATGGGCCCACAGGCCCCACATTGCCTACCCTTGTGCTTGATGAGTGATGAGTACTGTAAACCTGAATGTCCTCACGTTTATGGACTTCGTGTATGCGCGTCATTGCAGTTTAGATACCTTCCTAATTTATTTGATTTCAAAATTGTTATGTTTCTGTCAGTCACAGATTGATGAATGTTCTAATCGTGTCAGCAGTGAGTGTTTCTTTCAGAGGGCTATGACGAGGCAGCCCATCATTGAGCCAGGACAAATCTGCAGGATGCACGCTGCAGATGGTGCATTGGCAAATGAAATGTGTTCAATCCTTGAAGCACCAGAGATTTTCTGAACAAAGCGGGTTTGATCACAGTGCAGAGAAAAGCCAGTTTGTAGCCACAGCCTATAAAACGAAGAGCTTTCCACCAACTTGCCAGTCTGTTTTCTAGCTTGTATTTAGCCCAATATTTGTTGACTGTTTGTTATAGTCACTATTCTTCCACGTCAAAGACAGCAGGACCCTTTGGTGGGACATTGACATTCACGTCAACTTCCAGGTCAACGACCATTGAGCTTCAGTGATTAAGGCCCCCCTTCCAATATGCAGGAACAGACGCGTGTGCCCAAACACACTCGCAAGCTGCCGCTAAAATGCATATTGCCTTTTTGTATTTGCTCAGGAGCTCAGTGCGATTTGCATTGTTTGGCATTGATTGTCATTTTAATTTCATTTAGCTAACATTGATTCGCATTAGATATGTGTGGCTGTCATGCAAAGTTAAGTAAAAATCCAATTTCAACTTGAACCTTTGCCCTAAACAGATGGCAAAACAGTTCCAAAAAAAAATAACTATAGTGCAAGAGAGGTGAAGCAAAGAAGAATTTTAATCAACGCTTTCAAACAGTTAAACAGTTAAACATATAATGAAAATACACTGACTAAAATTATAATGTGGCTGTTTTAAATAATCTACTCCCCCCCCCCAGGTTCCTTTCTTTGGGCCTCTGTTTAATGGCGCCATCATCACTGGGACCCTCCTGCCAAGTCTAGTGCGGGCCACCTGTATCAATGCCAGCAGAGCTGTCAAATCCCGGCTGACTCTCTACCAGAGTTTGTATCCTTTATTTATCATTCCTTCTGCTTCATTCAGTGATGGCAGCAGACTGAAACCGTTTCAAGGAAGCGCCAGCTGATGTGGAATACAATAGAAGCAAAGTTTGGTTTCTCCAGGATGATTTGGTGAGGGTGCCAAACTTTAAACCTCATTATGGGCTTTACAGTGGTGCAGTTGTGACCACTGGTCAGGTCTGTGAGCGTGCACAGGTGCCACATGTTCCCACATCCACAACACCACAGAACCATCCTGGATGACAACCAGTCCATCCACACCTCTCCAAAGTAACCATCTGTCTGCTGCAGTCAGGTAAATGTACCGCATTTCTGTCACACTTTCCATCTGAAGCAGTTGGTCAAGGCTTTACAATGACTTTCACTTTCACCCATTCACACACTAATGTCAGCGTGCTGCCATGCAGGGTGCTGAACTGCACACAAGGTAGCAACCTGGGGATTATGCACATGGGGTTTCCTCTGGGCACTCCGGTTTCCTCCCATAATCAAAAACCTGCTTATTTAGGGTCTGCTCCGTTCTCTGCCCCTCACCAAGGCAGTGTCTCTACATCTAGAGTTGGTCCCCGGGGGCCGGACTGTGGTTGCCAACTGCTCCTAGTGGTTGGATTGTGTCTAACTGTAATTAGGATGGTTAAATGCAGAGGACAGATTTTGTTGTATGCATATATGTATGTACAATGACACTAAAGGCTCTGTTCTGTTCTATTCTACACATGGACCCTTAGTGATTTTCCAGTCTGATGGGGCTCTTGTATTCTCAACCCCATCACTTGAACCTCTCGATGGTAAGCTGGCCTAGAGGTTTACCTTGTCACCCCCAAGTGTATCATGGGCATCCCCTTGACCTTTTCCATCTGCTGAGGTCCTCAATACTGAGGCACCTGAATCCCCGCTCATACCCATAGAGATGAGCCACAAGGCCAAAATGTTGTAGCTGGTGTTCCATCGCAGTGCAAGTGATATTCCTCATCTGAGTCTCCCTAAGTAACCGTTTATTGACACAAAGTCATTCCAGTGGTGCCCAGAGATCTGCCAAAGAGACCGAAGCTGTTGCCTTCGGTCACTGGTTAGTGTCCAAGTCTTCCAAATATACAGTAAGACAGGAAGCACCAGGACCGTGACACAGTGTTCCCAATCTTAGTCCTCGTGACCAAAAGGGCTGTGAATTTTCTATTTGTCCTTGAGCTACTTAGACCAGATCAGTTTTGTCAGGTGTGTTCAACCAACAGCTGTCTGAACAGAGGAAACAGTGGAAAGCATTCAGTGCTTTGGGTCCTGTGGGTCCCAGGATTGGGAAACACTGCCTGAAGTCTTGGGCCTTCGTTCTCCTACAAAGATATCAGTATCACCAAACACCTCTGTCTGCTACTTCATGACTCCATAAGTTCTTCTCAGGCAAAGGCTGAGGACCCCGAGACGTGAATATCACTGCCAAGATAATTGGTTTGCTGAAAATTATGGCCACAGTGGACAAATGGACATGCAATTCTGGAAGCACAGATTATGGTGTTCATACTGATACACAATCTCCTCGAGCAAAGAAGGATGCTGGTGTGAAGTTTTCTCTCATGGACAAAAAAGTGCCTTCGTGCTTTTCCTTCAGGGGCTCTTTCATTGTTTCAGTTTTTACTTTGTGGCTGGACCGTGTACAGCTTCTGTTTGTGGTGTTTGTTTTCCCGTTTGGGTTTGTTTAAGAACAGCTTTGTTCTACCATGGAAACAGCTCCCGTGTCAAGGTTCACTCATCATGAAAGAGCCTGAGAGCCATGAATGCCTGGGCACACGGCTGCGCCATTTTGGAGCCAACGGCGTGAAGTGTGAACCAGCCTTAAATTTTCAACATTTCCAGTGGCACATTTGGGTCAAGTCATTTGGACATGTGGTGTGCCTGTCACCTCGGCCAGCGTACACAGCTGAGTGCTGACACTGATCTTTATGGGCCGGCTGATTTACATACAGCTATTCGCCGAGCGCTGTTTCACAGCCTGGAGCAGCATGGGAACTCATGTGGGACTGTTTTGGGTGGAAGCGCAGATAATGTGTCATTATCTGTCACTACTGTTTTATGAGCACAAGGAGGGCCGAAATAAGAGCAGCATCAACAAAGGTACAGAGATACATGCGTTTATTTCTTCACCCATCCGGCCAGCAGCGTGCCGTTAAGAGCCTGACTCCAGCTGTAGTTGTCAGTTGGTTTAAAGGGAGCGTAATCGCGAATGGAGATGAATTAGCATCTGAATACCAGCAGCATGGAGTTGTGGGGGCGGGGTGGTGGGGGTGGTGGTACAGATTCAGGATAGCCCCTTGAGGGGGGAAACCTGATCTCTCTTAATACCCCGCTCCTCCTTGGACAGCATGTACAGCACCGCCTCACCAGAACCACGCTGCCACTCTGATGGTTGCTATAGAAACCTGCCCCAAGGTGGTTTAATTTAAATTATCTCTCGTTTTAAGATGCTCCAAGTGTGGAAGAAGTTGGGACAGTAAAGTGTTTTATGAAATCCAGGCATTTCATAGCGTCTCTTGCATACTGTGTTCATCTCGTTTGCATGGCGATGTGTCAGTATGTGTGTTTCACAGTGCATCACATCCTCTGCCCCCCCCCAAACACACACACATATCAGGCCTCGTCTGTGTGTCCCCGAGGGCATCCTGAGTGACAGATGTCTGTTACCCGACGCCAAGTCAGTTAGCCCAGTGTGACTGTGTGCCGGGAGGGGGGGGCCGCAGGCCTGCTTGCCTGCTTGCCTGCCTCTGTTACCCTCAGGGGGGTTGGGGGGTTGGGTTTGGGCCACAGTACCGGGCTTGTGCTGGGCCACAAAAGCCTTACCTGGCATTCCTTAGCAGAGGAGCAGGCAGCACAAAGGCACAGTCTGTGAGAGCACATAAGCATTGCCTCTGGAGTTTTGGCCTTCACAGGCTGCCAGACTTTACACACTCCAAGAGAGAAGATGACCTGATGTGCCAGCGCGGGTTCAAATAGCCACATGTCCGCCTGTGTGCAGGCTGTCTCACTGGAAGAGCTCGTGAAAGAATCCACGTCGTGTTCGGTTTGGTTGATGTCACGTCATGGTGATAACCTCATTATTTGGATTTAAATCAGAGTTGGTGTCACAGAATGAATGCTCCAACTTTCATTGGGGGGAAGGAGGCAAAAAGGAGGGCATTTTCACACCTGCAGGTCTGGAACAAAGTAGAACCAAGGTTTGGACAGCCCCAAGATATTCTTCATTCTGCTGAGTAAAATCAGTGGGTTGCAGATTATTTATCTGTCCATCCATTTTCTGTGTTCACTTACTCCAAGTAAGAGTCACAGGGTGAGGAGGTCTGTGGAGACTATCCCAGTGCTCTATAAGTGCACTCCCTACTTTGGTTTGCAGATGACTATATGCATTTCTGGTAACTAGCCTGCAAGTCCGTATCATCTAAAAAACATCTTCACACTGCAAACCAACCAAATTGACCTGCTCTGAGACCACCTTTTTAATTCAGACTAAATTTTGGCCCTTTTGTCCCGGCTGTGGTTTGAGAGCTGTTTCACACATAGAATCTTGATTCGGACTAAACTGAAAAGTCTGAAGGTCCGGACCAGACAGAGGGGGTGTGAAAGCACTGTGGCACATGGTAACTGCAGTCACTCTTGTTTCCTCTCATCACTTAGACGTCGTTTGTAAGAGCAGCTTTTTGCACTTTTCCCTCTTGCAGTCAGCCATCTGTAAATATGTGTCTCTTTATCTTTGGCAGGTTGGAACAATGACCAACCCCTCTCTCTCTCTGTGTGCACGTGTGTTTTTGTGCAGGTTGCAAATCCCCATCTTTAGTTTTCCCCCTTTACAACGCCTCAACAATCCACAGCCTGCTTCCTGCCTGTGAGGCCGCTCTCTAAAATAATTAGTAGATTTTTTTTTCAAAGGGAAGCTATATGACCCCTGTGTGTCCAGATAAAAGGCCAGTATCGCACTGTGGCCCCCTCCTCCCGTTCCATCACAAGGCTTGAGAGCACTCCAGCAGTCTGCTGCGTCGCTCACAGGATCTCTCAGGCTAATAGGATTTGATATTGAAAAATGACCACGAGCAACATTTTCAGAAAATACACACAGAGACGGGCTGCACGACTGTTTTTCCACACAGGTACTCTCCCTGACTTTCTTTCTGTCTGTCTCCCCATCACATCCAGGCTCTGTCCTCGTCTCTGAGGTTCGCCACGTGAATCTGTACTCACCTTTGTTTTCCTGCTCACCAGCCAGATTTCAGCTGCTCGTTAGAATTCATGTCAGTTTTGTCTGTCTGGAGACAACCGTGGCGTCGTAAGACGACATATCACAAGCTTTTCACAGGCATCTCGTAATGTATCATCTATTATTTATATGCCTGATGGAAAATGCAGCTGGTTTGGCTTTGTGTGTTCTGAGTGTATTCTCTGCAACCACTCCACCCTTCAGAGCTGCTCTTTGAATACTTTTGACCACAAAATTTCTGAAAGCAAACTTGTCTTTTCATCAAACCAGTAACATGTTGACTTCAGGGACTTGCCTTTGTTTGTTTCTGTTCATCAGTACTTACCAACTACGTGTCCTAGAAGGAGACTATTTAATTGCTTGCTTGCTGATGCTTGGTGTTCTCAACGCGATGCCCATTTCCACTGTGGGAATTCATGGGGTATTTTAGGGGGTCTGGTAACTTTCTGTAGGGACTACCCTTGAAAGTTGATGGTTTTCTGAGGCTTTTTCAGGTATGAGAAAAGTCACTGCTCCAGGGCAGGTACTTCTGAGCAGCCTTGAAAAGCCTTTGGGTGGAACTCAATACCAAATGGTCATTGACTTGTAGGGGAAGTCGACAAGCACCAAGCCAGAGTCACAAGATCAGAAGAGCCAAAACAGAGCAGATAGCAGAGGCGCCAGATCGACCGAAGACGATGTGCAGGTGGTCCGGGTGGTACAGGTGTTGTTGGCTTTCCTCTTGAGGGATGAGGTCCAACAAGGATTTGAGTCCTTAAGGAGGAATGAGAACATTTTCACCATGGCCAAAACTGTTGCACAATTATTACGTCACTGCTAGGGATGCTATCGTTAAAATTATTCCGGTACTACTGCGCTTAACTTTACTGATTATCGATCCGGTACTTCAACCCTATTCTTATTGGTACTTTTGTTTTAAGAAAGCTCACTCCCCATGCATGCTGATAGAGCTGGTGAGGGAGCTCTCTTTAAAGAGGCACCGATACCAAAAGCAGTACCACTGATGTCTGAGCTTACCGGTACTCCTGTATTTAATAATTTTGCTCCAGGGCCCCTTTAATACAAGGTTTCAGTTCCCATCTCTAGTCACTGCATACTCCAATGGATTTACAGGAGCGTTCCTCTAAACATTTGTGACATCTGTGATAATAGAGTGACTTATGTTGGCAGAAATGGCTCTATGTTTGATATCTTGGATAGCTGTCATACATTCACTGGTGAGTGATGTTTATTGTAACTTGTCAGTTTTGTTATGTAATTTTGTGGAGATCAATAAAACTATTCCAGAAGGCTGTGTTGGATTTGTAAAAATGGCGGCTTATAATGGGAGTTCTTCAGTGTCTCTGCTTCTAGATCATCTGGGATCCACTTAATCCACTGGCTAAATACACATTTTCAGTCGTGAAATCCAATACTTTCCATTGCTAAAATGTACATCTGGACAAAGTCACATTCATTACTGGCCATCTTGGATTTTTATAGGTGACTTGCCCATAGATACATTTTTGTAATTGGCACTATTGGATTTCTTGGCCCTGAAAATGTGTATTCAGCCATTGGACTCAAGATCCAAGGTCATCTACAAGCTGAGATATTGT
Organism: Thalassophryne amazonica; assembly: GCF_902500255.1. Taxonomy (NCBI): domain Eukaryota; kingdom Metazoa; phylum Chordata; class Actinopteri; order Batrachoidiformes; family Batrachoididae; genus Thalassophryne; species Thalassophryne amazonica. The sequence goes on from NW_022986536.1 coordinate 8,585, forward strand.
GGAGGTATTTTTAAGCCACCATTTTTTTTACATACACAGCATGGTCGCTGTGGTGGCTTCCAAGATAAAGGACTCATCCAGTTTCTGATTGGCTGTCGCATGCAGTTTCCAAAAATGTATAGTTTTGCAAAGTGATACCTGAAGATAGTGAACCTGACTGCACGCTGGTGGGACTTCTTTTTTCAACAGTCACTTGGGTTTGATGTGTTGTCCATCATTTGTTGTGATGGCAGTATTGTTCAGGTCAGACTCTGTCTGCGGTGTGTGTTGAAAAAATGGCAAGTTTCTAATAGGTGAGACAGTACAGAACTGACCCTGAATCAGAGACAAAGCCTCTCTACAGGACAGAATCGATAGCTTTTGCACACTGCCCAAAGTCACCATCATCTGCTCCCACACACACATAAACACACACAGATCCATCTCCAGGCAGCAGTCAATAACCATAATCTGTTTCTGCCCATCGCCAGTCATGCAAGCCAGGCTTTTAGGTGGTTTGTGTGTCTGAATCTGTGCACAGTAGCAGAAATGGGGGGGACTCAGAAAGTTATGTTCTCTTATTGGCTCCTATGAACCTATCTACAGTCCACCAGCTCCACATCCCACCAGGATCCAGAGACGTAAACACAAAACCATCATGCCTGTGGTATTTATGCACTCTTCTGTGGGCTGTCGCTCCCCCAGGACGCTGTCATAATTATTACAGTGACTGCATTGACAGTGACATATTCTCACACCCCTTCTGAGCAAGTTATTGTCCCACTGTCTCACTGCGTTTTTGTCCAATGACAGCACGTTCTTTTGTATACTGTAAGATTTCTCACCTCGTGAAGATGAAAGTGCTCCTGTATGCATCGTAGGGCATCATGAATAGGATCTGCCACGTTAGCGTTGTCTCGTATGAATTATTTAGCATTGCTGATAGGTCTAATTTGCCAGCTGTTGTGCCATAACTGTCAGTGGTCTATAGCAGTGTGGAGCACAGCGCTCGACTGGGCACAGTGAGAATCCAAGCTAGTCATTATCGCCTGGAATCATGTAATGGTCTGAGCTGATTGGAGTAAAACTAGCCAAGTTCTACTTGATGGAGAACACGGTTGTCTGTGCTGAACAACAAGGTCCCCTGGGCGAGGATGTTAATTCCAAGTTGCTCCCAGTGTGCGAGTGAGTCCCTTGCATGGCAGGACTCTGTCTGTGAATGTGAGGCGTTATTGTAAATTAGTTGGGAAAGCACTACAGAAATGCAGGCCAGTATTCAGGAGGAATTCTGAAGGTAAACACTTGATTTGGGGGCATGTGCTGTACGGAGAGTAGAGGTCAAGGATCTGGAGAGGTCATCTTGAAGGCTATAAGAGAATTTAATTTGCATTAGAGGATCTTCTAGAGTTCCCTTCAGATTCAGTCCTGGCCTACATGCAGCAGAATTCTGAATCCTGGGTTCTCAAATGTCCTCTTAAAAATATAGCTGGAAGGTACAAACTTCCAGAAATGGACCCAGACTATATCAGAATTCTGTTGCTTCGCAAAGTTTCCAGACATGCACAATGCAGTTGGACGATTCCCAAGTATTGTTCAGATTTCCAAACCTTTTGTGCATTTTGTAGAATTAAACCCTCGCCCTTATTGTAATCCTAAGAGCTCACATGTGCTCGGTATTAAATACAGATTTAGATACAGACAGAACTTTCTGTCCGCACATTTGGACTGTATTTGTTTCTGTCTACTGAAAGTTTACGGATGCGGATAAAACGGAGCAGTACGACCAGTAATGATGGGGGCAGTGTAGCAAACATTTGATACAGGCACAATCTTAAGGCTAATGGGCACAAAGAAGACCAACAACAATGGTGGAATATATGCAACATTATTACAACTTGCCGTGCTCGATGCTTGTCAGAAACTTTCAAGACGGTCTACAGTGCCAGCTATTGGATAATGTTCTTAATGTCCGTGCCAACGTAAAGGACGTATGGAAGTATGAGGTCATGTGATGATTACACTATTTGAAATCCTGAAACATTTAAGAGAAAGAGATTTCTACAGTTGGTCAGCAGCTGAATCATCAGCTTTAGAACCTTGTTCCAACTCAAGAAGTGTGCGTTGCCCTTCCAGAAATGGTGTGCAGTGTCAGAAGCACAAAAATTTCACATTTGGTCCAGTTTCCTTTTATGCATGAAACATACTTTACCACCTACAGCTCCGCGCCCCACGCTTTGGGAATCAAACTGTATAGTTAGTTACTGGTGCAGTGTTCCACATTATGCTCTAGAATTTTCTTTGTCATAAGTTTGTTTTATATTGTGTCCTATTCTTCAGTCTTAAAATTCAAATAGTCACATTTCTTGGTGTTACGATGCATTGCGCCACATTGCAACATATCGTCAGGGCAGGACTTTCAGTTTGGGCCTGTTTCTAAGTTTGTATTTGGTTGGTAGTTTGGGTGGAGGCTGGCATTGGGTTTGATAGAGCAGTTAGTATTCGGGGGGACTGTAGAGGAAGGAGGGGGGTCTCTCTCACTGAATGTTTTAACCTAATCCCATTATCAGTGTAGCGCACTGCCTTCCATGCCCCTCCCACCCCTCTCTCCAGCTGACCAGCTGTTCCTGCCAGGACTCACGACAATGTCCGATGTGTTCAGATCACTGAGTACCCCCCGAACACACACACACACACACACAGAATGAAGTCCATGCAGATTCAATGCAATTGCCCGACCCGGTGGTGGAGCCGAGGAAAGCCTACAGGGAGGAGAGTGTTGGAGGAGAAGGGGGTCGCTGCAGGGGTGTGGAGGGGGCAAGCACAGGCCTGTCAAACCAAGAGCTCTGACTCAGGAGGCAGCCCAGCTCGGATGGCATATGGTGTCTAGCTTCATACAACATGCAAAAGTATTCTTCCCCATTGCCGCCCCCCTCATCCAGTCCCTCCCCCTTCCCTGCTGCTAATGCAGAATGACTCATAGCATTACTCATTTTTTTTTTCCTCCCACCTCAATTCCTCCTCCTCTTGCCACCCAGCCTGTAACAAAAGATGTCCGCTGCATGGCACCCACACCCTGAAAGCCCTGGAGGCCTGGTCCATCCTGCGCTCTGCACTCTAAGAACCATAGGGGCCGCCCCTTTTCAAACACAGGTAGAACAGGCGTGGAACCAGACGGCCAACAGCAGGGACCCACAGCCCCGCCTGCACGCCTGTGCATGCACTGCTGGTATCAGAATGTCCTGGCTGTTGGTATACAGTGTTTGTGGAATTGTCCATCTGCTCGTATAGAACTGCTGTGCTTTCAAAATGTATTTCACTGCTTCATGTTTAAAAAAAAAAAAAAAAAACAGTTTTTGACTTCCTATCTAGTTAAAATCCGTGCTTCAGAGGTTGCATACAAGTGTAATTTGGTTGGGGTATTTAATGTATGTTGTCCGTGGGGATCCAGGCTCTAGATTGGGTTGTGTTTCTGAAATAGGTAGCTGACATTTTTCAAGGGTGGTAATAAGCAAAGTTTCTGTAATGAGTTGAAATGGTGCTTGAGTCCAGAATGTTTTTAGAACTTAGACCTCAAGAGTTTTTAGAAGAAGAACTCAACCCTTTTATTTTCTGTTAATTACATATTTTTTTAATATTAATTTATTGTCTTAATGTATTTATAAATTGTTTAGGTTCTTGTTATCATATACACACTATTATTGTTATCTCCATTATTATTATTGTTGTTAGTATCATATTTTTTATTACTTCTCTTCTGTCATTTGATTTTTAAATGGACCACAATGGAAATAAGTGTTTTCACTTTCTTATGGCATCCATGTATTTTAAAGCTAGATTGCTGGCGATCTTCAATAGATAAAATATAGTCTGAAGTCTAATATATATAAGCTACATCATATTTAGAACCCATTAAAATTTTGGGGGAATTTTTAATTTGTGGGAACATACATAATTTGAGGCAAATCCATAGCGTATTTTGCCCCAGCGAACATCAAAATCTGCAGACGAATTCAAGCCGGAAGTGCTTCTGCGCTCAGATAATTTATTTATTTATTGAGGATTTATTTCATTCATTTAAAAGAAAAAATAGAAAAGCAAAAGCAAAATTAACAAAACATTACAAACCATTGAATGAAAAGGAGCAGTTTGGAAGAACAAGTCTTATATATTCTGCCCCTTTTTTACAATACAATCTTGCAAAGCATCATCAATCGACATCATTGCATTTCTATGACTTTGTCACATGCCACCGACTTTTCCTAATTTTAACCATTATTTAAAAGACTACATCCCTAATAGATTACATTTTAAACTTCAAACATTCTAAACATTATTAACAGATTACATTTTTGGCTTTGTCACAGCCCACAGACTTATTTCATAGTTTCATACTTACGAAATACATCAAGTTTAATACGTTTTTTTAAATAATTTAAGCCACCTTGATTCTTTGATTTCTGTGTTGAGGTTGTTCCATAATTTTACACCATTCACTGCAATACTCCGTTCCTTTATCTTGGTTCTGAATCTTGGTATTTTAAAGACTTCTATGCCCTTCAAATTATAACTGCTTACTCTTTTTTCAAACATTTTGAATGTTTATTGGTAAGGTATTGTTATTTGCTTGGTACATTATTTGTAGTAATTTCAAATCAGCTAAATCATGAAATTTAAGTACCCTATACTTAATGAACAATGGATTAGATGGATCTCTAAATCGACTGTTGCCAATCACTTTTAAAGCTCTTTTCTGCAAAATAAATAAAGGTTGTGTGTAAGTTGTACATGTTGATCCCCAGATTTCTACACAATAAGGCAAATATGGAACAATCAATGAATTGTACAATGTTAATAATCCATAACTATTTAATGAATATTTAACTTTATGCAAAACAGCAATGGCTTTCGCTATCTTTCCTTTTATGTAATTTATGTGTGCCTTCCATGTAAAATCTTCATCAATCATAACTCCTAAAAATTTCGTTTCTTTTACCCTTTGAATGTCCATTCCATCTATTTTTAATGACACATCATTTTTTTTTACTCTGTCATTAAACAATATGAAATTTGTTTTATTAAGATTAAGTGACAATCTGTTTATATCAAACCAATATTTCACTTTTTCCAACTCTGTATTTATCACTTGTGCTACTTCCGGTATATCTGATCCAGAGTAAAATAATGTTGTGTCGTCAGCAAATAAAATGCTACCAAGTACATTAGATATATTCACAAAATCATTGATATACAAAATAAACAGTTTGGGTCCAAGTACCGACCCTTGTGGTACTCCACACATAATATTACACAATTCTGATTTAGTATTATTTATCTGAACAAACTGTTTTCTATTTTCTAAGTAGCTTTTTACCCACTGATGTGCAGTCCCTCTTATTCCATATTGTTGTAACTTGTGAAGCAATCTTGAATGATCGATAACATCAAAAGCTTTTTTCAAGTCAATAAAAACACTTACCATATAATCCTTATTATCTATTGCTGTTGATATTTTCTATGTTAATTCCATAATTGCCATAGCTGTCGAATGTTTTGTTCTGAATCCATACTGAGCATTATTTAAAATATGTTTCTCAATGAATTTATCCAACCTTGTCACAAAAACCTTTTCCATAATTTTAGAAAACTGTCGAAGCAATGACACTGGCCTGTAATTTGAAACGTTATGTTTCAGTTCAAACAAAGTTCAGTAATCAGATAATAACAGCGGTGAAACCCCCCCATGTGACCTGTGACGTCACCCCGATGGCATCCTGGCTTTCGAATTTTTGGCACATGCCAATAATTCAGAATTTGCTTCAATATGAACGAATTTTAATCATGTTCAGACTAATATTTTGGGAATCCTTTATATTCACACTAACAAACAAAATTACTTTGGTTCCCATCAAAATTCTAACAATTGTCTCAATTTCATTATGCTTCCTGGCACTTTAGCATTAACGTATTTACAATTATATTATATACTTATGTTGAACTTACTAAATAAAATCACACTCACTCACACTTTTAACATATATATGATTTACCACCGCCTGCTGGAATGGCGTGAGTCCACAATGTAATTATCAACATATGTTATTCAGTGTTGTTAGTTAATATCTGTAGTTTATCCAAAATTATTAGTATTATTCACGTTCCGTTTTAATGGCGTTCATCCTTGAACCAAAATACATAAACACACCAAACAGAAAATGTCAGCTCTCCCCAGTTTTTCTGTGATTGAAGTTATACATGCACGTGCACGCATACATGTGCACAGATGCCATTTCTCTTTTAACATATTGTGGCGAGCTGTGCAGAAGAACGAAAACCGAGCCAGAGCTTTTTGTCTTTTCTGCATTCTGCTGCAAGCAGGTGCTTTTATTTTTACACACCCACAAACAGAGGTGGTGGTGGGAGACATCAAATGCACTACACTTTTCACTCATGGTAATGGCAACATGACACTTAACTAAACTGATTAAACCAATCAAACTACAAAAACACAATAAATCAGTAACGCTAACAACACTGTTAAACTAACATGAACCACAATAGCAACATTCAAAACCCAAACTCCCATGGTGCATTGCAGCGCGTCCATTGTTCACTGTTAGCTAATATCGCTAATTTCTCCAAAAATATTAGTTCTATCAACTTTCTGTTTTCAGTGTTCATTCTTGACCCAAAATACATAAACACACCAAACAGTAAATGTCAGCTCTGCCCTGTTTCTCCGTGATCAAAGCAACACACACACACACACACACATGCCACTTGACTATCATAATATAGATGATCAAAAAGCTTGAAGTCGCCACAATAACTCCAGTTCTATGCAACAAATGAAAAACTCTGACCATGGAATCAATAACACTGTATCCCAAAGAATGTCATCCTCTGTGCATTTTTTTAACTTGACACCCCCCACCCCCCCAGAGTTCCCCTTATGCCCCTCCCTTTCTCGCTGTGTGTTACGCATTCATGTCAGACATCTGTCTCTCTGTCTGTGGCAAAGGGAAAACATTAAGTTTTGTTTTTCATTATTTGCTTGGAAAATATTTTTCTTTTCTGTCCAACTGTCCAGATGCAGCATTTAGATTGTCTTTGTCATTTTGCACATTCAGTGTTATGACGGATACTGAGGTAATTTTCAGTTGTACTGAAAGTGCAAACTGACATTTGAATGTACAGTTTAGCAAGCAGTGCGTTGGTGTTTGTGGCATTTTGCTGCTGCTGACTACATATGAATATTTCAGGAACACATTAGTTGCTTTGTGTGATTGCTGTTTTCGTGCACTTCCTGCTGTTGAAGTTGCGGCTCTTTACACTTTCACATGTTTACTGTACAGCAGGAGGTCATCGGCAGCAGATGTATTGACACCACCTGGAAATATTTTCATTGGGTTTATTTAGAAGTGGTGCCCAGGTAGAGCGTGCAGGTAACAGGAAAAATTGACTTGCATGTATATCGCATTTTTTCCATGTGAATCAGAAGTTCAGAGTGTTTTACGGTGATGCCTCACATGCACCCATTCACTCACGCGCACATACCGATATCAGGAAGCAACTCAGGGATTAAGAACCTCACCCAAGAGCCCTTAGTGATCTTCTGGCATGATGGGGGTTTGAACCACGGATCCTTTGGTCCCACGCCCACTGCTTAACCACTAGACCATCACCTCCCCCCGCAACCATGCTGTCCATTTCAGTGAAATATAATAATGCTAAATATTAGATATGGGTGGTTTTTGGGTGCAGATACCACTACTAGGGAGTAAAAAATGTACAATATATAGGGTGTCCCAAAAAAATACATTTAAAACACTCGGTTTCACCCTTAAATGCTACAAACTTAATCACTTATGTTTCTTTTTTACTTTCAGAGACCCTGAAGTTTGTGTTGATGCCAAGCAAGACTCAGGAAAATGCCAAGATTAACCATACTACAGCGAACAAAAATTGAGATTTGGCACCAGACCAAGAGTGTCAAACAGGTGCAGCGACTTTATGCTAGACTGACAAAATGCATAGCCAATATTGACATTGGTATGAAAAACGTCAACCTTTCAGCTTTCTATCTAGCCATAAATTTATTTCCTAGACATATGCTTTGACCATTTTCTTTGCTGATAAAATGTTGCATGTTTTTTTGGGACACCCAATATATATATTCATAAAAAAAAAATGGCAGTGATTTCAAACATTTCATTATCAGACCATTACAATACAGAAATGAATTGACGCTTAATGTCTTACAGTTTAAATAACTATAAATATAACAAACTTGCATCACGCTGCTGTTGCTTCAGTTGGCAATCACTGTGTTGCTTCACTCAGCATTTGCATAAAATAAAATTTCTTCTTTATTTTGGTCTCACCTACCTCGCGCCATAGTGACTGTCACTGTGAAATGCCGACTCTGATTGAAAATAAATGGCAGCTGGTCGCTTTGCCTCTGTCTTCTGTAGCTTTTTTGACAGCACTGAAAATGAAACCCTCTGTGCGGTCTCTGCGGGACAAACTAAGTATTGACACAGTTTCCATCAGCTAAGTGTGTATATTTTTTTTCCAATGCTTTTTCGGCGAAATAAAAGTTTTCCTGTCACAAAACTAATGCTGATACTGATATATTCCTGAAAGGCTTGTATCAGCTGACAGATATATCAGTTTAGTTCTACTAAATATATAACAGAAGGAATGTCTGCCTGGCTTTTGTAAAATGGTCCCTGAAAGATAAATAAAAAGAACTTAATCTTCGTGACTGTTTCACTAATATGCCTTTGATCCGTGTTCAGTGCCTTCGCGTCATCACTGGGTCTGTACCTGCTGCACTGCCATTCAGGAAAAACACGCTTGCTGTGAAAGATGTGGTGACAGCGCCACTCGGACGGGTGTTTAAAAAAAAAAGACTGGTCTGTCTGCTTTAAGTGATTAGCATCCAGCTAGCCATTCCATCTGTTCCCCCAGCTCTGTTTAATTAATGAACTTTCTTTGCCTGCCCCGTAGCCTGTCAGTGCAACACTAAGGCTAAAGCTGTTACCCCTCTCAGGTTATCCAGATGAATGTGTGTTCATGCCCAGCCCTGGTCAGTGGGTGTGATCTCATTGATTAGTTATGTTTTGTTGTCCGCTCCTTTGTCTCGAGGTTCTTTAAGGGAAGGTTAATGAGCTTTCTTGGCACTTAGAGTCTGGGGATAATTGTGAACGATTTTCGTTGTTTTGTTTTGGCAGAGTTGTTGGCGCTCGTGTCACCGTGGCTGTGTGCTTCACGTGTGTGTGTGAACGGCTTTGAGGAAGGGTGCGTTGCACTTTGTCCATGCTGTTCCATTATTCCTCTTCAGAAGCAGATAGTCTGAAACACTCGTCAGCAGGTTGTCACTCATTTCATCTTCCATCCGTCTCAGCACATCTCTCGTCTCACGCTCCTTTTGCCACCAAGTCTTTCTGTCACTTCTTCGTTCCATGTCTCTTGTTGCGAGGCAGTGGACAGGCCTTTGTCTGACTAAAGCGGCCGTCTTTTGTTTATGCGGCCTTTTTTATCCTTCTGCTAATCGCTGTGGTCGTGTGCCTGAGCCGGACCCCATATTTCACGCTCGGCTCTCCTTTGTTTGACACGCCGCCCCTGATAAGAATCCCAATTCTAGGGCCTCTCTGATATTGAAATCCAACAGCGGTGTAGAAAGAGCCTTCAATCATCCATTATCAGTGCTCCAGTGATTACCATTCAATCTCCCCGAGTCCAGGCTCCTCATCAGCGGCCCCGGAGCTGACGCCATCCCCTGAAAGCGTCCACGTCCCTCAACGCCTGTGTCACATTTAAGCATATCCATAGATATTTCTGACGCTGGCTTGAGATGGCGACGCGTTGAATGCTGCTGGGAAATGTCAGTGAAATGTCACTCGACATTCTCCACTGGAATGTCTTGTTCTCTGATCTGGCTCTGGGTTTTCAGGGAACTGTTCATGACATTATTGGGTTTCTTTGTCCCCAAATGTCCTTGAATTTTTCACTTTGTTTATATATTATTTGGCAACTAGCTGTACGCTTCTTCTGTACATGTTGCTTGTAATATGACTGAATTAATATTTTAAGAAGGAATTATTTGATTATTTATAAGTTGCATATTAAATCCTGTTTAAAGGTTCAAACGCTGCCCGCTCCTAAGCTGGCCTGTGGCCATTGTTCTCTTTTAAACGATGCCCGTGTGCCTCTGAGCATTTGCATTTTTGCACTAAACGGAATTTTCTGCATTGACAGGCATAGCCAGGAAAACAAAGCAACAGCAAAAACAAAATGTTTAAGTATGCATCAGTGTGCATTGTCTCCATGTTATTGCAGTAAGAGCTTTTGATGTGTTAATACTGATAGTCTTTGTTTCATTGTCAAGTGGTTGTTGCTCAAACAGACACACTGAGAATTTTGGGTTAGTTCTTATTAAATGATAACAGAGTTTGATGTGAGGTGAAGAGAAGGTTTTGCAGCCAATATTTCAGCAACATTCAGCAGTGAGCGGGTCATGTCACCGTATTATTACTCTGTATGGCAGCAAAGCAGGGTATTGTTTTCATTGCTGTGTGTGTCTTTGGGCAAGATAACTAAAAAATGGCACAATGGATTTTCTTCGAACTTGCTGGGAGTCTTACTAGGGCAGATGCCTTGATGTGGTTATATTTGGGAGTTGTTGGGTCAAGGAAACATGGTCAAAAAACACCTTTATTTTATTTATATATATATATATATATATATATATATATATATATATATATATATATATATATATATATATATATATCAACAGCCAACAAACTTAGATGGATCAAAATTGGTGGGAATGTTACTTGGATAGATATCTAAAGGTGATTAGATTTTGGAGTAGTTCTGTCAAGGTGAAGGAAAACATGGAGAGAAAAACTCCTTTTTTTTTATACCAGCAAACACAACAAATGCCACCACAGGCAACAAACACAACTACAGACATATTTAAGTGTATACTGGTACGGTGGTGTGTATCGGCCCACTGACGCCCGTCACTGCACTATTGTTTGCAATAAAGATGGACAATGATGAGCATCTTATTCAGGCTTCAGTTTGAAGAAAAGCTTTGTGCTGACATCCACTTATCCAACAACATATTTAGATAAACAATAGGCGCTCAGTACTTTTGTTTAATGTAGTGTGCACATCTTCATTAGGGATGTATAACCTCTAATTGCTATTGATGAGACTCTGGCTGATTTGGGCACCTTTTTTTATTCTAATGAGGGTTATTTATTTCAGATCTCCAAGTGGGGCAGGGGGGAGGCTTTGGAATGGGGCCTCTGTGCAGGCACATATAGTTGCGGCTGCTTGAGCAACACCCACTTGTTTTTGTATCTGCCGCCCCCCCCCCCCCCGCACCCAACATCATCGTCCGTCTGCATAGATGCGTTGCACTTCCCGCTCCTCCATCTGTTTTTGTCCACCCATGAAAAGGTCTATTATAAGGTGCAGGATGCACAGGCCATGTGCCATGAGCTCCTCTTCAGCCAATCACAGCAGTTTGCTGAAGTTTGGCCTCGAATCCAAGGAAGCTCTCAACTCTTCCTCCAAGTTCATTTTGAATATCTGTGCTCCTCAGTTGAAGTTTTTACCACAATATTGTTCCCATCTTCCCTTTTTCTGGCTGAATGGGGCTTGGTGCCTGCCCACTGGATGATGGCAGGCTCCTGATTAACCCTGGAGTGACTAGCTAATGTCATTGAAGGAGGGCCACCTGGCTGTCAGACTGTACAGTCAGCTGTCCCTGAAGGGCCAGAATAGAAGACGACCAGGTGTTGGGCTCCAGCCCCCCTAATTGTTGCCATGTAATGGCCTGCTTGACTGCACAATATAGCCCAGGGGCAAGGATTAAGAAAAAGCTGTTGCCAACACAGAAGTCCTTTTTCTTTTTCACCCAAGGTTTTGTATGCGAGTTTCTTTCTGAGTGCACGATCATGTGTGTACACACATGCGTATACGTCTCCTTTGCTGTCCTCATCCAACACATTCAGCTGGTAGAAAACCGGGCCCCCCGTTTCTGGATGCCTCCCAGCTCCTTACCCATTTAAATATTCATTTTTGACATGCACTACTATAAGCTTGGCTTCAGGTTAGGAATGGGGAGCATGCTGTCTACACTTTGTAAAGAAATAGAGTGGCACAATGGCAGATGGGAAGAAAAGGATGTCAGATCTACAGCTGGTCATCTGAAGGTTCATTCCATGTCGATTCAGCAAGGGCCTCACGCACTTTATCTCAGATTTTCTTCAAATTTTAATCAAATATTCCCAGACTATTCCGAACAACAAATCTGAAATTTGAGGCCTGTAGGCCAAGTAGTTTCTGACATATGGCAAATTTAGTGTCCATGGGGTCTGCCATTTTTCTTAGGCAAAAATTATGGCCGTCATTTCTGGAGCCATGTTCAGGGTAGAATATCTCAGCAAATAATGGACTTAGAGGCCTGAAATTTTCTGTGGCAGTTGTCATGGACACCCAGCCTTAGACTATAGCCAAACAGACATTGACACTAAGCTGTGAAGTTTATGTATGTTCAAACTATGGAAAATATTACATTGACTATTGTGAGCGTACATGTTTGAGACGCTGAAGCGTACCATTACACTCAAAGAAGCTTTTCCATTTCTTGACTCCTTAATGCCAGCTATACTGGCTATGAAATATGTAAATTTGGCATATCTGTGGTAAACAGTTATTGTGGGATAAACCTCTGAAATCTGAAAAAAGCATTTTGTGGTCCAAATTTATTAGAAGAAAAGCTCATGTCTGCAGTAAATAAAACTCTTAAAACTGATTCCATTTTGAAGGTATTGATATCTACTTTGTGTTATAAATATGGCCTTCTTTATGAAACTCCTTCCTAGTTAATTTAAGCATCCAGTTATGGCTAATTTGTGCACTCGCAAATGTATTTCTAGTGCTGAAATGACAATTTCATTTTAATTGTGTGCACACACTGCATTCATATGATTCATGGCACACCCCAGAATGTTTGCACATAGATCTGCCAGGGGGATTCCCCAAGGTTTCCACGGTTACTAGGCTTATATCCACCTGCATGATGAGTGTGATGTTGTGTGATGTGCCTGTTCTGCAAAGCAGAAGTTCTCTTGTTGCATCATCTAATTCTGTGATGGGCGTGGCCCCTTGTTTCCTGCAAGAAACCATGAAATTGAAAAGTGTTATTCCAAAGCATTACATGACTCTGACAAGACTCATCAATACCAATAGAAAAACTGCATTGTGTTTATTGGTCTGTTTAAAGAAATTTGAAATGTAGATCATCAAAATATTCACCTGCAGAAAGAAGTGTGATGACATTTACTTTCGTAAGACCAAAAAGAACAGGGAGGAAGATGTGCAGCCATTCTTACTCCAACCAGACTGACAGCAGCAGCTTTGAACATGTCCAGAGATGCAGTACCCCATTCACTGCATTGCTCATCATGCAGGTGCTCGCCTTAGTCAATGTAATATTTTCCATAGTTTGAGCATACATAAACTTCACAGTTTAGTGTCAGTGTCTGTTGTTTGACTATAGTCCAAGTCTGGGTGTCCATGACAACTGCCACAGACAATTTCAGGCCTCTAAGTCCATTATTTGCGGAGATATTCTACCTTGAACATGGCTCCAGAAATGACAGCCATAATTTTTGCCTAAAAACGGCAGACCCCATGCACACTAAATTGGCCATATCTCAGAACTACTTGGCCTACAGGCCTCAAACTTCAGATTTGTTGTTCTGAATAGTCTGGGAATATTTGATTAAAATTTGAAGAAAATCTGAGACAAAGTGCGTGAGGCCCCTCAAATAATCGTTGAATTGACATGGAATGACCCTGAACCTATTGATTCGGTCTTTATTAAGGGCCTGAGACAAACTGGCAATCAAAGAAAATATCATACTTGACAAGTATTTATTCCTTGCCTCTGCAGTTTGGTACCTGTTATACCAGCAGTAATGGGTCTCTGCGCCAGCTCTTTAAGTTGAAAATCCCTGGACATTTCAGAAAAACACTGTGACATCACTGCCACATGTTTTCAAGCAACCAGTCAGATGATGGAGAATTAATCATTCTGGGAAGAGTGAAGCATTTGACATGTCAGAAACCGTAACAGTAGCAGATTTGACGGTTGGTTCCTTTTGAGAGTGAGTGCTTTTTAATCGCCATACCTTTATAAGCTAATTGTTAGCTGTTTATTGATTTAAAAACATCCCACTAGAAGAATTTTTTTTATTTTTAAGAAATGTTTCTGGGTGCCCTCTTGGCGCTTTTCTGTCAGACAAAGACACGGTATGGACATGAGGCCGTTCTTTTGTTTTAGACATATAGCAAAACAAAGTTTAATATTAATACTGTATTTTCCATAGTATACATTGCAGTTTTCTTTTTTATTTCTCTCTCTCTCTGTTTTTTTTTTTTTTTTTTGTTTTGTTTGGCAGGTCTTGCAGCTTATACATCGAAAAAGCACAGATTCTTAATAATAATAATTATTATTATTATAACAGACAAACGAGGGATGAAGAATATCACTTGTATTGTTTAATATTCTTGGCACAAAGCTGATCCAATTGACCTGAATATTTTTAGATTAAGGAGTCATTCGGTCACACTGTTAGAAACAAAACCACGTGATGACAGTCATTTTTGTCTCCGGGTAACTCCCCTCTCATCCATGTGCGTTTAGCAGATGTAACCCTGCATGTTATCATTCCTGTTGAATGCCCCCTGTTTTACATAAGGGCCTAATTGGAACGGTGAACCTTTTGGAGGGGCATTGAAGAAAAAAGCCACTTTTTTATCTGTAAGCGTGTCTCGATGAGGACTGTTAACGGGTCAGTTATATCCTTGCACATACCCAAAGCGTCATTAAAATTGCAGAAGCCTCTTCATTGTGTTTATAATATTTCAGCAGTGCTTATCTGATCGGTCTTATCTCGGGGTTAAAAACAGAGCCAGGTGTCTCGACTCTACTTGGTATAAACCTCTTTGCGATTTAGATGTCAGATTGGTTCCTTCAGTGTGTCTTGTAGAATGTAAAACATGAAGCCCTGTGATGTCTTCTGTGAAGAGGCTACGACAGACGGAACGAACCCTGAGCTCCATTTGTCTGCGGCTTGATAACTATTTATCAAGCAACATATCTCATTACGAAAAAGTTTTAGGAAAGGTCTGACTCTCCTTTTAGATCATCAGATAGCTTTGGTGTTTTATTAAAAGTTCAAATTGAGATCAGAAAATACCTCACTTCCACATTCTGATTCTGATCAGAATGTTCAGTTCAAATAGGAGTAACTGAGGGCAATATATTGTGTTTATTTAATCCAGATAACTTGTATGATGCCCTCCTTTGTCCTGACCTAATAACGTATCCAGACGACTGGCATTCATCTCACTCCAGCCATCACACCCCACAAAGCAGATCTTCAGAGAGAACTATCAGTCAGCCAGTCACAGCACTGTATCTGTTAATCTTCATACCTATCAGCCTTTTGTAGCTCATCTTATTATGACTTTCTGTTAATGCACGGTGCAGGCCTGTATGACTGCCGGGCTGTAATGGGCCTGCGTTTGATTAATCATGTCTGTCCATTGTGTTTCACATCTAAGGCTGCTGCGTTGGTACTCATCAATGGAGAACAGAGTCCTTTGAAAAGGAGATTGGCTACAGACTCGGCTCATCTGAATACGCGAGCCCCGTGTGCGCTTTGATGGCTGTCACGTTCATTTAAATAAACCAAGCTCCTGAAAATTACATTCATGACAGATTTGGTGTCTCTTGTTCTCTGCATCTTCATCCTGTATAATTACTTCACAAATTCCCAAAAGTTTGTATATTCTGGTACTGTAAAGTCAGTGACTTGCACTTTGTGGATGTTTGTCCAGCTGAGGCTATTGCCCATTTACAGCTGGATAAACTGAGAACAAAGTTTCTTCTCCGAGGACACACGCAGGCACCATCGAACGGCTTTGCATATTGTATAAAGTTGGGTTTTTTGCAGTTTGGGAGTCTGTAGATGTTTGTAGTGTGTCCTTTATCCTTTATATCCACAAGTTAGCCATATTATTTTCAAAACAAAATAAATAAATAAAATAACAATTGTTTGTCACTTTTTGCTCACAATGACGTGTGTGTGTGTGTGTGTGTGTGTGTGTGTGTGTGTGTGTGTGTGTGTGTGTGTGTGTGTGTGTGTGTGTGTGTGTGTGTGTGGTGTGGGATGGGTGGGATGGGTGGGTGGGTGGGGGTGTCAAAAAAATTTTCATGTCAAAATCATATGGATGTTTTTGAAAACAATATATGTTCTACAGTCCATTTCTCTTAGTTCCTCTAACACATCAGATACGAAATAAGTCATCATCCACGTCAGAGATATTCATATGTTATTACTACAATGGAAGTGGGCAGAAATATGAATCAACACTTAGTTATTGATGACTAAAACCATAACTAAATATTAACAAAGGATAACCTGTTTTCCACCCAAGTTTGGTTTCTAAGATCAAATGTTATCTGTTGTTCTGCACCGATTATCTGAAGGTTGTATAAAATTCACTTTAGTTATTAGCACCAAATAACAGTGTAAGTTGACCCAATGTGTTTTACCTCCCCAACCCCAAAAACACTGCATGTTTGTTTAGTTTTGCTCATCCCACTTTATCTCAAACCTTTAAAAAAAGATAGTGGTTCGTGTTTTTATGTAGGATGGTTTGGGTTTTAGCGTAGCATAGCTGTAATTGTAGATCTGTTCAGTGAACGCCATCTTTGCGGGCACTGTTATGCTTAGCTGTTGTACTGTACATGGTATTTATAGATCCACTGCTTCCTGTTGGGTTTTTGTTACACAGTACCAACAGACCCACAGCTTAGGTAGTGGTCCATGGGCCCTTGTGGGTCAGGGGGTCAGCATTGACTAGTGTACGTGCTGCTCTTATGATTTGTCGTGCAACACAAATCGATTTTTAGTGTCCCCAAGAGGACTGGGTGGCTGCCGGAGACTTGGTGTGCTTGAGACAGTGGGTGACTACGTTCTCTAGTCAGCACATAAATAAGGTGGTCATGCCAGCTAGCAGACATCAGCGGTGGCAAACGTGCGTGGAAGCGCTGATGGGCAGTGATGATGTCACAGGTTAGGAGTGATGTCACAGTTATAACTCCCTCTCCAGCTGTCTGAATGCTGGATGGATGGTGTTGAAGGGTGGGGGTTGGAGCTGGGATGTTTTTGCTGTGGGAAACTCACCCCTCAGCAGGCGTCATTAACCCGGGTTTGCTGTTTGACCCCACTGCTCTGGGGCTCCTGAGCTCCAGTTTGCTGGACCCCCTTCTAATTAAGCTACTGGTTAAAATCCTCTGAAAAGAGCTCTTCCTCCAGAGCTGCTGCTGTTGTGTATGTCTGTGCACAGGCAGAACATGCACACAAACACCTCCAGTCATCATAATGCATGTGACACATTCAGACGTTTCCCTTCCCGGTGCCACGTCTACGGCAAAAAGCTGTTTAATGAGACACCAGGCTTTGAGTCGCTGCCGTATAATATGGAGGTGGGCGTTCGCACCGTGTAGTTGCTCTGGCAAGTTTCTAACGTACATGCTGTCACTTTATCCATCTCAGTCTGTTGTTCCTTGCCGCTGTGCCATTATTCTTGCAGCCAGCTTTATTGCCACGTTCACTCTCTGTCCATGTTTCTCTTTTTTTTTCCTCCCTTCCTATGTCTTGCTGTCTAAATGTCTCTGTCTTCATTCCCGTTTCCTGTAATCACCTCGCACCTCTGAGGGCCTCTGCTGAGACGAGCTTCGCACCTCAGCCCTCGCTGTGACAACAGGTACTGCTGGCACTCACCACCAAGCCTTCCTCCAATCAACACCTGCTCTGCTTTATCCCTCTTTCTTCCCTTCCTCTTTTCCCTCTCACCTCTCCTTCTATCCCACCCTTTGTCTTCCTAATTCCATCCCTTGTTGTTTTCTTCACCAGTCATTTCCCTGACGTCTTGCCTCTGCACAATTTGCTGCCTCTTTGCTCTTTTTCTGCCTTTTATCTTTTAATTTTCCATCATGTCATTTGATCCATTTCTTTGGACCAATGACTGTTGGTGGTGGCATTCTCATTCTTTATTGATTTCAGCACATTTGTGGTAGACAAATTTCTGACTTCTGGTGCTCAGTGTAATGACCGACCATGACAGCTTCGCAATTAGTAACTTATGGGTTCATTCACCTAAAATCGATGAACTCCCATCAAGGTGGAATCAATGGATGCCCTGATTGTGGCACTTGAGAAGCTGAGTGAGGAGTCGGAGTGTCTGGGCTCGTGATGGTTCTGGATCAAGACTAAGATTCAGGCTTTTGAAAAATGGACTCAACCATCAGAAGTGTATCTATATGCTAAGTATCAAACTTGTTGATGTCGGCCTTTGAGCTAAAGAGGAACCTGGGAAGCTCTTGTGGAGCCATGAGGTTGCTGGACAAAGGTGTTTGGCAATGTTGATACCTTTGCAAAAGAACAAAGTTAGAATTTTTTAGGGTCCTGGTACTTCCAGTGTTCCTACATGGTTGTGAGACCTGGAAGCCAATCACTAACCTAAGACTAGGATGGGATGTCTTAGGTACCAGGTTTCTCTGGGTGACTCTTGAGTACCGCTGGAGTGATTTTGTCTTGGACAAATGGTTACTTAGGACATTCCAATGAGGCATACTACTTGCATTATGAAAGAATATCAGCTATGATATTGTGGCCTTGTGACGCACTTCTTTGGACACGATTCAGCAGGCAGGTTCCTCGGTGCTGAGCAACTGAAAAAGGCCAAGGGATTGTCCATGTATCTTTTGACCACTGCAGATGACTGCTTTCAAAATGTGGGTTCTCTCTCAGGGTGGCTGCCAGCCAAGTCTCACCATGGTTCCACAGTGCAGTGGATGCGGTGATACATGGCACCAGTGCGGCAACTTAGATGATGAGTAGAAACAAGATGCATTCACAACAACAAATTTTCATAAACCCCATTCACATAAACATGATTTTGACCATGATAGTCCATGAATGTGCCATTTTAAAGTTGTCATGGTGATTCTTAATTACATCCCAGGAACTCACAAGACTTCTCTAAGACAAGACCATGACCTCATTGTGACTTAGACAGTTCATCAAGATTGACCCAAGAACAAATGTGATTTAACATGTTTCTGGTGGTAATCCCACGGGCGTTGACTGAATCCAACCCCTTTATCTGTTGTGCCTTCATTTACACTTAGACTATGCCGTGTAAATGGCAAGTGTACAACCCCAATTCCAATTAAGTTGGGGTGTTGTGTGAAATGTAAGGGTGATTCTTTAACTACGGGCACTATTGGCCTTGTAAATGTAATTTCCACCACACCATTGCCTTACAATATAAAGCGCCTTGGGGCAACTGTTTGTTGTGATTTGCCGCTATATACATGTGCTCTGATGTCACTGTTTATCTCCATAGAAACTACCCAAACAGTCTTTCATACAAACTGTTTAAAGGGACATTATAGTGTTGTGGTGGAAATTACGGCAATAGTGTGGGACAACTACATTTTGTTTAAAAAAAAAATCACAACAGTTGTATGACATTGAATACCCCAATTATGTTTTGGTTATTTTACTGATATTTTATTCAGAGATATTTTAAAACATTAGAAAAAACATTTCTTTACCATTCATTTTTATCATTGAAGATCAAAAGTCTGGGTGTGGGACAAGCACAAAATGGCAATATTTGCATATAATGATGCTGAAAAAAGGTGAAAAAGTCATCATAGACTACTAGAACAAATTTCTTAACACACTTTCATTGTAAAGCTGACTATAAAAGTGTGAAATTTCCCCTTTTTTCTGTTTTTCATACAATATGATCAAAGGACATAAGTGCCCGTAGTCTAAGAATCACCCGTAAATAAAAATAGAATACGATTTGCAAATCCTCTTCAACCTATATTCAGTTGAATCCCCCACAAAGACAAGATATTTAATGTTCAAACTGATAGACTTTTTTTTTTTTTTTTTTGTGCTAATATTTGCTCATTTTGAAATGGATGCCTACAACACATTTCAAAAAAGCTGGGACAGGGCCAACAAAAGACTGGGAAAGTTGATGGATGCTCAAAGAACACCTGTTTGGAACATTCCACAAGTGAACAGGTTAATTGGAAACAGTTGAGTGTCATGATTGGGTATAAAAGGAGCATCCCCAAAAGGCTCAGCCCTTCACAAGCAAAGATGGGGTGAGGATCACTACTTTATGAACAACTGCGTGGAAAAAAATAGTCCAACTGTTTAAGAACAATGGTTCTCAATGTTCAATTGCAAGTAATTTAGTAATTCCATCATCTACAGTCCATAATATAATCACAAGATTCAGAGAATCTGGAGAAATTTCTACACGTAAGAGGCAAGGCCGAAAACCAACATTGAATGCCTGTGACCTTTGATCCCTCAGGCGGCACTGCATTAAAAACAAACACTGTGTAAAGGATCATACCGCGTGGGCTCAGGAACACTTCAGGAAACCATTGTCAGTTAACACAGTTCGTCGCTACATCTACAAGTGCAAGTTAAAACTCTACCATGCAAAGTGAAAGCTAAACATCAACAGCATCCAGAAACACAGCCGCCTTCTCTGGGCCCGAGCTCATTTGAAAGGGACAGACGAAAAGTGGAAAAGTGTGCTGTGGCCTGATGAGTCCACATTTCAAAATGTTTTTGGAAATCATGGACGTCGTGTTCTCTGGTCAAAAGAGGAAAAAGACCATCGTTAGAAGCGCAAAGTTCAAAAGTCAGCATCTGTAATAGTATGGGGATGTGTTAGTGCCCATGGCATGGACAACTTACACATCTGTGATGGCACCATCAATGCTGAAAGGTACATCCAGGTTTTGGAGCAACACATGCTACCATCCAAGCAACGTCTTTTTCAGGGACGTCCCTGCTTATTTCGGCAAGACAGTGCCAAGCCACATTCTGCACGTGTTACAACAGCGTGGCTTCGTAGCAAAAGAGTGCGGGTACTAGACTGGCCTGCCTGCAGTCCAGACCTGTTGCCCATTGAAATTGTGTGGCGCATTATGAAGCGCAAAATACGACAACGGAGACCCCGGACTGTTGAACAACTGAAGTCATACTTCAAGCAAGAATGGGAAAGAATTCCACCTACAAAGCTTCAACAATTAGTGTCCTCAGTTCCCAAACACTTATTGAGTGTTGTTAGAAGGAAAGGTGATGTAACACAGTGGTAAACATACCACTGTCCCAGCTTTTTTGAAAAGTGTTGCAGGCATCCATTTTCAAAATGAGCAAATATTTGCACAAAAACAATAAAGTTTATCAGTTTGAACATTAAATATCTTGTCTTTGTGGTGGATTCAATTGAATATAGGTTGAAGAGGATTTGAAAATCATTGTATTCCGTTGTTTTGTTTTTTTTTTACATTTTACACAACGTCCCAACTTCATTGGAATTGGGGTTGTAGTTGGTCATGCCCACATGCATTTGTATTCTGTGCATTACACGGGTCGAGCTATCATCGAGACCCTTCACCTTTGAGTTAGTCTTAAGTGTTGTCCTGTCCCAGCTTCATGCAGTTTGAAGCTCATTCATTCATCCTCATCAATGACCCATGCGAGCATGAATGTCCGCTTTGACCATTTCACAAATGCTGCGGTTTAATGCAGCTGCTTCTTAGCAGCCAGGTTTCCTGCACACTGTGTTTACTGTCAGTCTGCTTGCTCTGGTGCCCCAGCACCCCTCTAAGCAGCACCTATTCCTCCCTCCTAACAACCAATTACGTGACTGCTGGGAGTCAACAGTGCTGTGAGCTACTCTTGAGCTCATCGACTCATGAAGGTCAAGTTGATTGGCCCTGGTTAATGGGGAGTGTGGACTAAGAGAGGAGGGGTCAAGCACCTAGAGGTATCCTCCATCTCATCTCCAAAACTGTCCCTTTCCCCCATAAGAGCCCCTTTTGCCTCCAGACTGTGTTCCAACAAACAGAATTAACCTTGGCTGTTGCCTTGGAAGCTCGTGGAACACACGAGCGGTTTTCTCGTAGTCGCCTCTTGTTGAATGTTTTCAGATGTGTGGTGGGATGTGATGACAAATCTGCTTTTCTTTCTGAAGATATGTTTCACACTAACAGTATGTTGTAATTCACGCTGGGATTATCTTAAATGAGCATGCTAACTCTGGGAAATTTCCAAAGATCCATATTTAATGGCTGTATTCTTGATATTCCATATTCTTTGATATGAACAGGTTAGGGCTGCATCTAAAGATTATTTTCATAGTTGATTAACCATTCAGTAAGTTTCTTGATTAATCAATTATTTGTGAAGTCCCTAAAACGTCAGTTGATCGGGATAGGACTAGGGTTAATCCTTTATCCTGTGTTCACACCGGACGACGTGAGCGACGGTGGTGAGAGGTTGCCATGTAATCCCTATGGAAGGATGCGTTGTGGCGCCACAAAAGACCAAGCCACACAATGTGGCGCAATGGACACGAATAAAGCAATGCGAATAAAGCGATTTTGATATCGCGTTGCATTGCGTCGCGTCGCCCTCTTCCCCAAATTGAAAAATCTGAACTTTTTCGTCTTGTTGCGCCGTGGTGACCAATCAGGGAGTGGATATGTAGTGACGTGGAGATGTCTGGAGTTATACTTGATGTGGACATGTCCTGTCTCTGGCAGTCAGCATGTGAGCAGGACTTATGTCCCTTTTGTCCTTTATTTAACACAATTATGACAGAGTTTGAGGGGAGTGCGAGGAACTGCAGCAGCAGCCAGTTTTTTTTTTGTTTGTTTTTTTGTTTTGTTTTTTTTTTTCTTTGTTCAGATGTGCGCGCGCAAACAGGACAGGAGGTCCTCAAACTGAGTCCTGGAAAGGCGGAAGTACTGCTGAAAGCAGCCGTCATCCAGACGCAGCTCCTGCAGCAAATGATGAATTTGTGGCGTCGCTTGGTGTCCGGTGTGAACGCGGCTCAAGCAGAGCGACACGTGTGTGTGTATATATATGTATATATGTGTATATATGTGTATGTATATATATATATATGTATGTGTATGTATATATATATATATGTATATATATGTGTATATATATATATGTGTATATTATAT
>NW_022986537.1:0-31724 GCF_902500255.1 Thalassophryne amazonica
TATACACATACACACACATATACACATACACACACATATACATATACACATACACACATATGTGTATGTGTATATATGTGTGTATTGTTTTTTAAAGTGTAACTTTGCAAAAACAATGTCGGACTCTGTAGTTTTCTCTGGGCCCCTCCCCAATCGGACCGGGAGTGACATGTTTAGCCGCATGTTCTCCTTGAATTGCTGGCTGTCTGAGTGGTGTCCAAAAAATGAGGTGGGCTTCATAGATAATTGGCAAAGCTTCTGGGGAAAACCTGGTCTTGTTAGGAGAGACGGCATCCATCCCACTTTGGATGGAGCAGCTCTCATTTCTAGAAATCTGGCCAATTTTCTTAAATCCTCCAAACCGTGATTATCCAGGGTTGGGACCAGGAAGCAGAGTTGTAGTCTTACACACCTCTCTGCAGCTTCTCTCCCCCTGCCATCCCCTCATTACCCCATCCCCGTAGAGACGGTGTCTGCTCCCAGACCACCAATAACCAGCAAAAATCTATTTAAGCATAAAAATTCAAAAAGAAAAAATAATATAGCAGCCTTCAACTGCACCACAGACTAAAACAGTTAAATGTGGTCTATTAAACATTAGGTCTCTCTCTTCTAAGTCCCTGTTGGTAAATGATATAATAATTGATCAACGTATTGATTTATTCTGCCTTACAGAAACCTGGTTACAGCAGGATGAATATGTTAGTTTAAATGAGTCAACACCCCCGAGTCACACTAACTGTCAGAATGCTCGTAGCACGGGCCGGGGCGGAGGATTAGCAGCAATCTTCCATTCCAGCTTATTAATTAATCAAAAACCCAGACAGAGCTTTAATTCATTTGAAAGCTTGACTCTTAGTCTTGTCCATCCAAACTGGAAGTCCCAAAAACCAGTTTTATTTGTTATCTATCGTCCACCTGGTCGTTACTGTGAGTTTCTCTGTGAATTTTCAGACCTTTTGTCTGACTTAGTGCTTAGCTCAGATAAGATAATTATAGTGGGCGATTTTAACATCCACACAGATGCTGAGAATGACAGCCTCAACACTGCATTTAATCTATTATTAGACTCTATTGGCTTTGCTCAAAATGTAAATGAGTCCACCCACCACTTTAATCATATCTTAGCTCTTGTTCTGACTTATGGTATGGAAATAGAAGACTTAACAGTATTCCCTGAAAACTCCCTTCTGTCTGATCATTTCTTAATAACATTTACATTTACTCTGATGGACTACCCAGCAGTGGGGAATAAGTTTCATTACACTAAGAAGTCTTTCAGAAAGCACTGTAACTAGGTTTAAGGATATGATTCCTTCTTTATGTTCTCTAATGCCATATACCAACACAGTGCAGAGTAGTTACCTAAACTCTGTAAGTGAGATAGAGTATCTCGTCAATAGTTTTACATCCTCATTGAAGACAACTTTGGATGCTGTAGCTCCTCTGAAAAAGACAGCTTTAAATCAGAAGTGCCTGACTCCGTGGTATAACTCACAAACTCGTAGCTTAAAGCAGATAACCCGTAAGTTGGAGAGGAAATGGCGTCTCACTAATTTAGAAGATCTTCACCTAGCCTGGAAAAAGAGTCTGTTGCTCTATAAAAAAGCCCTCCGTAAAGCTAGGACATCTTTCTACTCATCACTAATTGAAGAAAATAAGAACAACCCCAGGTTTCTTTTCAGCACTGTAGCCAGGCTGACAAAGAGTCAAAGCTCTATTGAGCTGAGTATTCCATTAACTTTAACTAGTAATGACTTCATGACTTTCTTTGCTAACAAAATTTTAACTATTAGAGAAAAAATTACTCATAACCATCCCAAAGACGTATCATTATCGTTGGCTGCTTTCAGTGATGCCGGTATTTGGTTAGACTCTTTCTCTCCGATTGTTCTGTCTGAGTTATTTTCATTAGTTACTTCATCCAAACCATCAACATGTCTATTAGACCCCATTCCTACCAGGCTGCTCAAGGAAGCCCTACCATTATTTAATGCTTCGATCTTAAATATGATCAATCTGTCTTTATTAGTTGGCTATGTACCACAGGCTTTTAAGGTGGCAGTAATTAAACCATTACTTAAAAAGCCATCACTTGACCCAGCTATCTTAGCTAATTATAGGCCAATCTCCAACCTTCCTTTTCTCTCAAAAATTCTTGAAAGGGTAGTTGTAAAACAGCTAACTGATCATCTGCAGAGGAATGGTCTATTTGAAGAGTTTCAGTCAGGTTTTAGAATTCATCATAGTACAGAAACAGCATTAGTGAAGGTTACAAATGATCTTATGGCCTCAGACAGTGGACTCATCTCTGTGCTTGTTCTGTTAGACCTCAGTGCTGCTTTTGATACTGCTGACCATAAAATTTTATTACAGAGATTAGAGCATGCCATAGGTATTAAAGGCACTGCGCTGCGGTGGTTTGAATCATATTTGTCTAATAGATTACAATTTGTTCATGTAAATGGGGAATCTTCTTCACAGACTAAAGTTAATTATGGAGTTCCACAAGGTTCTGTGCTAGGACCAATTTTATTCACTTTATACATGCTTCCCTTAGGCAGTATTATTAGACGGTATTGCTTAAATTTTCATTGTTACGCAGATGATACCCAGCTTTATCTATCCATAAAGCCAGAGGACACACACGAATTGGCTAAACTGCAGGATTGTCTTACAGACAAAGACATGGATGACCTCTAATTTCCTGCTTTTAAACTCAGATAAAACTGAAGTTATTGTACTTGGCCCCACAAATCTTAGAAACATGGTGTCTAACCAGATCCTTACTCTGGATGGCATTACCCTGACCTCTAGTAATACTGTGAGAAATCTTGGAGTCATTTTTGATCAGGATATGTCATTCAAAGCGCATATTAAACAAATATGTAGGTCTGCTTTTTTGCATTTACGCAATATCTCTAAAATCAGAAAGGTCTTGTCTCAGAGTGATGCTGAAAAACTAATTCATGCATTTATTTCCTCTAGGCTGGACTATTGTAATTCATTATTATCAGGTTGTCCTAAAAGTTCCCTAAAAAGCCTTCAGTTAATTCAAAATGCTGCAGCTAGAGTACTAACGGGGACTAGAAGGAGAGAGCATATCTCACCCATATTGGCCTCTCTTCATTGGCTTCCTGTTAATTCTAGAATAGAATTTAAAATTCTTCTTCTTACTTATAAGGTTTTGAATAATCAGGTCCCATCTTATCTTAGGGACCTCGTAGTACCATATCACCCCAATAGAGCGCTTCACTCTCAGACTGCAGGCTTACTTGTAGTTCCTAGGGTTTGTAAGAGTAGAATGGGAGGCAGAGCCTTCAGCTTTCAGGCTCCTCGCCTGTGGAACCAGCTCCCAATTCAGATCAGGGAGACAGACACCCTCTCTACTTTTAAGATTAGGCTTAAAACCTTCCTTTTTGCTAAAGCTTATAGTTAGGGCTGGATCAGGTGACCCTGAACCATCCCTTAGTTATGCTGCTATAGACGTAGACTGCTGGGGGGTTCCCATGATGCACTGTTTCTTTCTCTTTTTGCTCTGTATGCACCACTCTGCATTTAATCACTAGTGATCGATCTCTGCTCCCCTCCACAGCATATCTTTTTCCTGGTTCTCTCCCTCAGCCCCAACCAGTCCCAGCAGAAGACTGCCCCTCCCTGTGCCTGGCTCTGCTGGAGGTTTCTTCCTGTTAAAAGGGAGTTTTTCCTTCCCACTGTAGCCAAGTGCTTGCTCACAGGGGGTCGTTTCGACTGTTGGGGTTTTACGTAATTATTGTATGGCCTTGCCTTACAATATAAAGCGCCTTGGGGCAACTGTTTGTTGTGATTTGGCGCTATATAAAAAAAAATTGATTGATTGATATACACACACACGCGCACACGCGCGCGCACACACGCACGCGCACACACACACGCGCACACACACACGCGCGCACGCACACACACGCGCACGCACGCACACACACATGACAATACGACGTCTGTGAGAAAAGAATCCGACCTTTTTATTTTATGCAAAAAATATATGGATTTGATTCATATGTTTTTACGTCAGCCAAGCTTGAACCTTCGTGCGCATGCATGAGTTTTTCCACGCCTGTCGGTTGTGTCATTTGCCTGTGGGCAGGCTTTGACTGAGCATTGCTCCACCCCTCTCGTCGTCGTTTCATTGCGAGGAAATGGCGGAATGATCTGGGTTTTTTTTCCATGAGAATTTTTCAGAAACTGTTAGAGACAGGCAGCTGGAAACCATTCGAAAAATTTATCTGGCTTTCGGTGAAAATTTTACGGGCTTCACAGAGAATAAGGAGTGTTACTACAGCTTTAAGGACTGCTCACAATGGCGCACGGCATGCTGCGCTCTGAGCCGCCATCGAGAGGCAGAAACCACCACATCATTTCTAAATGGATCGCTGTGTGGAGCCGGGACCGTCGTGTGCAATTTCTCTTGTTATCACAAGAGGTGGACATCAGCCATTTTCCGGCAGATTTCACTTTTAACAAGAGATTTTGTCATGGAAAGCCGCGCGGAGGCTTTGCGCGTCACGACCGATTCGCTGATGAAGCAAGACAAAGGAACACCTCCGTTTCGGAGTGTTAATGGACAAGTTGGGACAAGCCCAGCTCTCCACAATTTCTCTTATACTCACTCGACTGGTAAGCACTGAAAGCCGAGATAGGCATGTCCCAACTTGTCCCCTGGCACTCCGAAACGGAGGTGTTCCTTTGTCTCGCTCCATCAGCGGCTCCGTCATGACGCGCGAAGCCTCCGTGCAGCTTTCCATGACAAAATCTCTTGTTAAAAGTGAAATCTGCCGGAAAATGGCTGATGTCCAGCTTTTGTGATAACCAGAGAAATTGCACACGACGGTCCCGGCTCCACACAGCGATCCGTTTAGAAATGATGTGGTGGTTTCTGCCTCTCGATGGCGGCTCGGAGCGCGGCGCGCTGTGCGCCATTGTGGGCAGTCCTTAAAGCTGTAGTAACACTCCTTATTCTCTGTGAAGCCCTTAAAATTTTCACCGAAAGCCAGATAAATTTTTCGAATGATTTCCAGCTGCCTGTCTCTAACAGTTTCTGAAAAAATTCTGATGGAAAAAAAGCCCAAATCATTCCGCCATTTCCTCGCAATGAAACGACGACGAGAGGTGTGGAGCAGTGCTCACTCAAAGCCTGCCCACAGGCGAATGACACAACCGACAGGCGTGGAAAAACTCACGCATGCGCACGAAGGTTCAAGCTTAGCTGACGTAAAAACATATGAATCAAATCCATATATTTTTTGCATAAAATAAAAAGATCGTATTCTTTTCTCACAGACCTCGTATAAATTCAACATGGTAACAAATTTTGATGGAAAGCCATATACAAACGAAGGTTTTGCACATATGCCTGCACCCTAGAAAGTGCTGCTCTAGTTTCCCTGCAACTGTTGGCTGTCAGATCATGAGTGTGTATGTGCATGTTTTTATTTCTCAATAACTAGTGCTGCATGAGCAAGTCTGAAATGTGTTGCAAAGCTCAGGAATGTCTGCGGCACTCGACCCCCTGGGGGTCGTTTCTGGCCAAGCTATTCAGCAGACGGCAAGCACTTCCCTTTTCTGCTACGCCAATCAGGAAAGCGTACACAGACATGCACAGTTTTGCAACCATGCCCTATATGGGTATTGAAGTGGTTTCAAATGTGTTATTTTTTGCTAATGAACGTGCAAACTTTGAAGGCTTTGCACGATCAATTGAAGTTTAAAATGTGTCAATTTACATGCAATATTAAATTGAAACACATCTGTGCACGTATCAGCCGTGTTCCATCATGTGTACTTACTGTAGGGTGAGCTGGAAATCCAGACTGGGGGAGCACCAGACCGGGGTAACCAGGGGTGAGAGGTCAACGCTGAGGTATCTGGAGGCCAGCGCCCTGCCCCCGCCAGAGCGGCACCTCCTGTCACCATAAGGTTGGGGGTCATGAGGCTGGGAGTCATCATACTGGGTGTCAGGCCAGTTGACAGCGGGGCTGGATGCATCTGAGTAAACTCTGTCAGCTCCTTCGGTTCTCTGCATGGAACCAAAACATGCTTTTAAGTAAAGTATCTGTCATGAACAAAAACAGACAATGCTGAAGTAGTTTTCCAGCCAGTATTTATATCCCCAGTGATCAAATCCTCTTGCTTCATCAGGAAAGGCTAGTTTTTACTCCAGCACAGCTGCACATCTGCTTCACTTCTGACTGATGCAGAGAGAATTATGCGTCATCAAATAAGGCTTAAGATTTGCCAAAGAATGTTACAAGTACTACAGTAAGAGCAGCACTGCGCTGGCACAGCGGCCGGCCACACATTCACACATACGTAATACAACAGCCTCATCAAACCAGCATATGGATAGTAGTGGATAGTATATTTAAAAACAATACTTGAACATAACCTGGCTCAGTGACTACACACAGTGCATTCAGAAAGTATTCCCAGCGTTGCACTTTTTCCACATATTTTTTATGTCACAGCCATATTTCAAAATGGATGAAGTTCATTTCTACACACAATACCCCATGATGACTTTTTTTTAGATTTTTGCCAATTTATTAAAAATAAAAAAGTAAGTAATCACATGTACGTAGTATTCACAGCATTTTGTCACAAAGTTCAAAGTTGAGTTCAGAAGCATCCTGTTTCGACTGATCATCCTTGAGACATTTCTACAACTTAACTGGAGTCCACCTGGGGTAAATTCAGTTGACTGGACATGATTTAGAAAGGCACACACCTGTCTGGAAAGTCCCACAGTTGACAGTGCATGTCAGCAGGGCTGTGAAATGAAAATTGTGAAATCCGAGGAAAATTCGCAGGGGGTTTGGGAGCGCACCCCCGAGGAGCCGGGGTCTAGGGCCTTGTGGGGCCCCAGAAACCAAATTAAATTTTCATCTACTGATACATTTTCAACATCTCCTGGAAGAACAAATCTCAAGAAAAATTAGTGTATATTTAAATGATGCTAGATTCAACCTTTTATTTGAACCGTCGATGATTATGTTGAAATAACAGAATATTACGTGGAAGAAGGACCTGGTATGATTTTCCTTTTAATTGTAAACCAAATTATGCATTAACTCAGAGCAATTAAACTACATGAAATTCACGAAGACTGAAAAGACTGTTAAAGTATTTCAAAAACCACAGCTACAACCCCTGGCAAAAATTATGGAATCACCGGCCTCGGAGGATGTTCATTCAGTTGTTTAATTTTGTAGAAAAAAGCAAATCACAGACATGACACAAAACTAAAGTCATTTCAAATGGCAACTTTCTGGCTTTAAGAAACACTAAGAAATCAGGAAAAAACAAATTGTGGCAGTCAGTAATGGTTACTTTTTTAGACCAAGCAGAGGGAAAAAAATATGGAATCACTCAATTCTGAGGAATAAATTATGGAATCACCCTGTAAATTTTCATCCCCAAAACTAACACCTGCATCAAATCAGATCTGCTCATTAGTCTGCATCTAAAAAGGAGTGATCACACCTTGGAGAGCTGTTGCACCAAGTGGACTGACATGAATCATGGCTCCAACACGAGAGATGTCAATTGAAACAAAGGAGAGGATTATCAAACTCTTAAAAGAGGGTAAATCATCACGCAATGTTGCAAAAGATGTTGGTTGTTCAGTCACCTGTGTCTAAACTCTGGACCAAATACAAACAACATAGGAAGGTTGTTAAAGGCAAACATACTGGTAGACCAAGGAAGACATCAAAGCGTCAAGACAGAAAACTTAAAGCAATATGTCTCAAAAATTGAAAATGCACAACAAAACAAATGAGGAACGAATGGGAGTAAACTGGAGTCAACGTCTGTGACCAAACTGTAAGAAACTGCCTAAAGGAAATGGGATTTATATACAGAAAAGCTAAACGAAAGCCATCATTAACACCTAAACAGAAAAAAACAAGGTCACAATGGGCTAAGGAAAAGCAATTGTGGACTGTGGATGACTGGATGAAAGTCATATTCAGTGATGAATCTCGAATCTGCATTGGGCAAGGTGATGATGCTGGAACTTTTGTTTGGTGCCGTTCCAATGAGATTTATAAAGATGACTGCCTGAAGAGAACATGTAAATTTCCAGTCATTGATGATATGGGGCTGCATGTCAGGTAAAGGCACTGGGGAGATGGCTGTCATTACATCATCAATAAATGCACAAGTTTACGTTGATATTTTGGACACTTTTCTTATCCCATCAATTGAAAGGATGTTTGGGGATGATGAAATCATTTTTCAAGATGATAATGCATCTTGCCATAGAGCGAAAACTGTGAAAACATTCCTTGCAAGAAGACACATAGGGTCAATGTCATGGCCTGCAAATCAGTGTTAATTTCGTTGAGGAAATATTTTCGTTTTTTTTTCGTCATAAATATATTTTTGCGGACGAAAACTGAACGAAAACGAAAATAAAACTCTTTTTTTGAGACGATAACTATAACTAAATTAATTTATATTCATGTCAACGAAAAAAAGACGAGACGGAAATCCAATCAGTAGACAGTTAGGATCATGGTAAGATGGGAGAAACGGCAAAACAACCACTCAACAGATAGAAGAGGTGGGAGCAGACGAGAGGAGAACCAATCAGAGCTTAGCTTATTAACCAGTAACAGGAAGTAAGCCACTGTTTCAACCGCACATGGGAAGACAACAGAGGTAGTTGAAGAGAGTCAAGAGACTATGAGAAAACAACGAGACACGAAAGAAAAAGCGACAAAATGTCCACGGCCGGCAGAAAAAGAAGGGAAGATTTATGGGCCCATTTCATATTTGACGACAAAGAGAACAAGACAAAGTGTAAAGCATGCGACGCAGTAATCCGCGGCAAGAACACGACAAATCTAAAGAGACATCTACAGAACAACCACCTCGAGATATTCTCAAAGGTAAAATCACTAAGGCATTATATATATATAATTGTATATTGACTACAGTGTGCTCACATATTAGTAATAAATGTGATGAACTGAAATGTACTGTCTGGTGGGCTGGTAAATATCCGCATCACCGTGGTCACGCTGGGTTATGCTAATATGTGAACATGTTAATTTGTGTAAAATACAAGTGAAAAACACTGATTAACTGTATATATTTTTACATTGATAATGCATGAACACGCTATCATTATTTACACACTGACCCAGCATAAAATTGTCACGTCATCTAACTTGCTTTGAAGAAAATACATTTTTTAACTGTAATGTTAAAATGAAAGCACAAGTCTTAACTTTTTTCTCTTTTATTATACCCCACAATGGTGATTGATTTAGTCAACAAAAATTGCTTCCTATTTTAGTCGACTAAAATAGGAAGCAATTTTAGTCTACTAAAATTAGACTAAAATTAATCCAAATTGAATGACTCAAACTAGACTAAAATTTAAAAGAATTGTAGTCAAAAGACTAAGACTAAAACTAAATTAAAATTTCTTGTCAAAATTAACACTGGTGGCTTTTTCATACCACGTTATACCGTGAAACCGGTTATTGCCTCATGTCTAGTAAAGATACTCCAGAGAAGCTGAATACCAAAGACATTGTTGCTTTAGGTCACTGGTTAATGGCTGAGTCTCCAAATTCTACAGTAAGACAGGAAGCACCAGAACATTAAAGACATGGTCCATTGCTCTCCTGCAAAGGTGTTAGCATAGACAAACGCCATGATAAGTTAATGTCTCTATAAGTTCAACACTTTCATCATATGCAGATATACTTCTGGTGGCTGAGGCCAAGAAGTCAGTGAAATCCTGGGTTTTAGACTTGATCAAAAACAATTCGCAACAATCGCACACAGACACTCCAACTCCTCACCCAGCTGGCTGTAGTGTCTGTTTCTTAATACATTAGTACAATGAACACAAAAATAATTGGCTATAATTTTGTAACAATTCCACTGGCATCCATTTAAAGTTTGGGTTACCGAGGATGATTTGGGACAGACCACAGGCTCAGGCATGAATGTATGATTAAGAAAAATAAAACACCACAAATTACACCACATGCCCCAAAACGATGTTATTCATATGTTGAAGTGGAAACCACGCCGTCTGACCTGAGCACTTTCTCCTGATCACGTTCCAGCTGGCCAGCAAGCAGTCTGTCATCACGGTGACGAGAATGGTCCACCCCTCTCTCCTCTTCTAATAAGAAAAAGAAAGAAAATTACTTCATTTTGTTTAGAAACTGCATAACAAAAGCACCCAGAGTGCTGAAAGCCTCAGACCACAAAGTATAAAGAATATGAGCTTGATTTTATCATTAACGGTACAGTGAAGGCAACAAGAAAATAAATGGAAACAGGGAGACAAAAGCAGGATAGAGGAAAACAAGGAAACAATACCGCACTGTATAATATTTTTAAAATATTTAAAAATTAAACATTCCAAAGCTTCATTTTGATTTCAACTAATAATGTGATCCTCTGATTTTTTTTTCATATAAATGTGACCAACTCCTTTCTGATATTATCATTAACATCATTCAACTATTACTTGATGACAAATGATTTTCTGATTGATGGGCTTTACATCATCTCTGTCTGGTTGCAAAAACCTCCAGGAAAATGTGTTTTTCAGACTACTCGGGTCGAATTAGTATGTGCACGTGCTAGTTTGTGCAAGTATTATTCAAACAGTGCACGTAATTTTATACTGCACTAGCACTGGTCCAAGTAACTTTATCTAAGTTTTATCAACTATAAGCACCAGTAGAATGAACCAATAAAGGAATAAATAAGGAAAAAAACAATTTCCAGTGTGTTGTCTTTGTCTTCCCTGCGTCTTATGACTCTCACACACGGAGCGAGTTGCTGTGCTCTATTTGTTGTGGAAAGCTGACAAACGTCGCCAGCGGTGCCGTCTCTGGGTTCACAACATCCTCATGAGACGTTCCCAATTCGGGGAATTTCATTATTTGCTGCAGGAGCTGCAACAAATAAATGGAGCTGGAGGAGCTCCAGTTTGAGGACCTCCTGTCCTGTTCGCGCGCGCATATGTAAACAAAGAAAAACAAAAAAAAAACTGGCTGCTGCTGCGGTTCCTTGCTCTCTCTCCCCTTAAACTCTGTCATCACTGTGTTATAAACCAGTCACCATTTGTTTTATTATACATCTGTGTAGTTAATAAAATTATCTTCACGGACGATTAGTTCGCGCGCACACGTGAAAAAAAACTGGCTGCCGCCACGGTTCCTCGCTATCTCCCCTCAAATTCTGTCATAATTGTGTTATAAACCAGTCACCATTTGTTTTATTATACATCTGTGTAGTTAATAAATAAAATAATCTTCACGGACGATTCGTTCGCGCATACATGTGAAAAAAAAAATTGTCTGCCGCTGCTGCCGTTCTCCCCTCAAACTCTCCCCAGACAGGAAGAGTCTGACACATAAGAAGAGGAGTTTTAAGGTTGATATAAGACTGACTTTTGGTTGTGCAAGTAACTTTTTTTTGGTGCAAGTAATTTTTTTGTTACTAGCACCAGTGCAAGTAGGTTAAAAAAATGTATTTCAACCCCTGCTACTACATTTTTGGTGACATTGATTAGTCTGTTCCAACAGTTAATTATCTGGAGACACCTGAGGAATCTTGTATGTGGAAGGTTCACAGACACACACGATCTACTGCGCATATACACATACACACGACTTGTGTGTACTCCTCTGTGTAGCACTCCTACAATCCACTCATCCCAAACACATTTCGTTTAAGCATTTTTTTTTTGGGGGGGGGGGGGGGGGTGGATCTGTTATGTCCGTGCAACACCGTTCGACTGAAGGTTCCAGAGCAGCAAAGACAGACAGGTTTTATGAGTCTGCTGAACCCCTCAGCAACGTCCTCCAAGTCGATGCATGCATGTGAAGAGACAAGAGTCTTGAAAACTCTCAGGCATGCTCCAGGGAAAAGGTTCCAAGACAGTTACCAAGGTTATGAGAACATATTCTTCTATGCGCTACAATGCCAGCAATTAATACTGCATGCCAACCTTCACAGCTTTGGTGTCATTCTAAACTGGTTTATGCATATTTTCTCTCATAGCCATGCATTCCCATTAATTGTGTCTTATCATTTGTCCATTTCAATTCTCATTCCTATCCTACGAATGCAAGTGTCCATTCACACATCCATTCATGTGTAATCTTCTACATTTACGAGGTATCTGACCTTATTATTTTTTTCAAAAACCATATGGATTTGAATCACGTGTGATTGCTTCAGACAAGCTTGAACCCTCGTGCGTATGCGTGAGTTTTTCCACGCCTGTCGGTTGCGTCATTCGTCTGAGCAGGCTTTGAGTGAGGAGTGGTCCACCCCTTCGGCGGATTTTCATTGTCAGGAAATGGCGGAATGGTTTGGGCTTTTTTTTCCATCAGAATTTTTTCAGAAACTGTTAGAGACTGGCAGCTGGAAACCATTCGAAAAATTTATCTGGCTTTCGGTGAAAATTTTACGGGCTTCACAGAGAATAAGGACTGTTACTACAGCTTTAAGGATGGCTTTAAGGACGCTCGGCGCGCCGCGCTCTGTGCCGCCATCGAGAGCCACAAACCACCGGATAATTTCGAAACGGATGG
The DNA here is from genome assembly GCF_902500255.1 of Thalassophryne amazonica. Classification (NCBI taxonomy): domain Eukaryota; kingdom Metazoa; phylum Chordata; class Actinopteri; order Batrachoidiformes; family Batrachoididae; genus Thalassophryne; species Thalassophryne amazonica. Next base: position 12,615 of record NW_022986537.1, read on the forward strand.
CTCTGTGGAGCCGGGACCATCATGTGCACGTTCTCTGGTTATCACAAGAGCTGGACATCAACCATTTTCTGGCAGATTTCACTTTTAACAAGAGATTTTGTCATGGAAAGCTAAGCGGAGGCTTCGCGCGTTACGACCGATTTGCTGATGGAGCGAGACAAAGGAACACCTCTGTTTTGGTCTCACAGGACGGCTTTGAGATGGCGGTCAGACAGCTGTCAGTGGTTTTTCCATCGAGTGATTATCCGAGAAATTGTGGATGTGCCTGGACATGCCAGAACATGTCCCGTGAGGCTTCATCACGGCGCTGCTGTGCGCCATGCGGCACCGCCGCGACACGCGAAGCCTCCGCTCCTCTTTCCATGACAAAAACTCCTGTAACAGTGGAATGTGCCGTTCATTTCCAAACTGGACGCTGTGTTTTATCCGGGATGTCGTCTGACTAGCACAGGAATTGTGAAAAGACGTGGACATCAGCACTTTTTCGGCACATTGAGACAGACGTGCGGAGGAATTCAGATAAATTTTTCGAATGGTTTCCAGCTGCCAGTCTCTAACAGTTTCTGAAAAAATTCTGATGGAAAAAAAGCCCAAATCATTCCGCCATTTCCTCACAATGAAAATCCGCCAAGGGGGCTGGACCACTCCTCACTCAAAGCCTGCTCACAGGCGAATGACGCAACCGACAGGCGTGGAAAAACTCACGCATGAGCACGAGGGTTCAAGCTTGTCTGACGCAATTACATGTGATTCAAATCCATATGGTTTTTGAAAAAATAATAAGGTCGGATACTTTTCTAATAGACCTCGTATTTTGAAGCATCCGTGATGCAGCAGTTCTGAAACCAATCACCGCGCTCATGAAAGTAAATGAATAAATGCTCCCAGCACAGGGGTCGGGATGGGGTGGGGGGTCTAAATGCACACTCGGTACAGTATCTCCAAAATGCACACAGTTCCTAATATACACCTGTATGCAAAGACGCACACAGCCTGTCAGTCTCTGATCTATTGCTTAGCAACGCAGGAATGGTCTAATTGTAATTCCAGGCTTGTTTGTAGCTTTTAGCTGCAGCACTCTGTAATGACATGTTTAATGCAGAGAGGGTGGAGGTGGGGTGGGCGTACAGAGAGCCAACAGCTGAAGAAAAGCGTGGAGGGGAAAGGAGCAGGGGGCCTGATGCAGGATGAAGGAGTGCCTTTACAAAGGCCTGTTCACACTGCGGGGAACAAGTGGGCAAAGAGGGAGAGATTCGGCTAAACAAAAAGAAAAAGAGACCAAAAGAGCGGCTAAACTGCAAGAGGACAGAAAAGGATGGAGCCGAGAAAAGAAGCGACAGTGGAGGGCTACAGCTGAATGACCTTGACCTGCAAAAACAGAGCGTGCTACAGCAGGCATGTGAGTGCAGTGAGAGTGCAGCAGAAAACAGCCTCTCTCACAAAATCCATTCTATTACATAATTAGAAAGAGGGAACAGGGGGGAGGAGGTGTCTGCTGCTCCATTCATGTTACGTGCATGAATACCTCAAAGCCAAACAGGGCTGAGGAAATATGACTTTGATCTCAAAGAAAATGAAGCTTCCATTATTCATGGAAACCAGGAGGAGGATTCATTAGCTCTTGGTTCGTTTAACTAAAGGGATCCACATTCCCCGTAGTGTAATTCACCAAGAAGCCACACTGTAGCATGACAGTGGAATGAATGACGACCAAAAAAAAAAAAAAAAAAGTTTGTTTCTTATGAAATGCTTGGACTACAACTGATAAAACCTGCCTAGAACTGCACCACAGACAATTACAGTATGTACAGTGAATGCCAACATAAACTTTTTCAAATATTTCAAACCAAATGCACTGGGGGTGGATGGGAGTTCTCGGACCCAGCTGTTACCACCAAGTGCACAATTCTGAGTCAATCCTACCACAGCAGACTTCTGCAAATATTTGCTGCAATGTGCATGCAGTGGTTTAATAAGAAAAAAAAGAAGAGAGAGCTCGTGCCCTAACATGCAAGTTAGAGTCACCCACATAGTTGGAGATGCACCATGGGGGGGACTATAGTTTTTGACACGATGTGGGAGAAGCAATACCAAAACCCCCAAAGTATGATCAAAGACTCTACTACTCAATTAAGTCCTGATTATGAGATAAAGTGAAACAAATGTGGTTTTCCAAGTTATAAGATCAGAGAGTCACAATTTTAGACTTTTTTCAAAATTATGACATATTAACTCAAACGTTTGACTTATGACTTAGAAAGCCAAAATTGTGTCTTTGTAACATTATTTTGACTGTTAAGTTGTCACAATTTTGCCTTTCCAAGATATAACTGACATTTAAAAAGGAGGACAATTATGGGCATCATATGAAAAATAAAAACACAAAAATGAAGTATCACAAATAAAAAGCCAAAATTTTTATATTAATCAGTTATATTAAATTCTAACTCATGACTTTGTAAGTTATGAGTTTAAAGTCAATTTCTGACTTTTATAAATGAGATACAAACTAAAAAACTTACACTTCATCTTATAATTAATTAGAACTTTGAAAACCAAAACTCTATCTCATTACGGTGACTCAAGTCATTAGAATGATATACTAAGCCACAATTTTTATTTTTTATTTATTTATAAGTTTGAGTTTCTGTGTAAACCTTTTAATCATTTGATTTTATTTTTTTATTACCTCCTATATGCCACATAAAATTAGGATTGGTGCAAAGTAACAGATGAAGTGGCCGCCATAAGAACGGAGGTCTGAAGGGGAGACGAGGTTTGATCTGAAATGATTCTTACATAAAACGTACCCTTAATGGACGTTTGCAGCAGCGGCCTCTGTGTGTCTGATGGTCCACTGCTCTGCTTGCTGGTGCTGCTGCTGTCTCTCTGCCGTGCCACAGCCACAGCAATGCCAACCGGCGGGTGACGAACCTCCCCCTCACCCTCTCGGCCAAAAGACCTGGCGCTGTCTGGCCTCTCTTGCTCCCGCTTCAGCTGGGGGGGCATCCTCACTGCTCCAGAACCTCCAGCTCCAACCACTACCCTTTCCTTGTCTCTCTCCCTCTCTCTGTCTCGTTCCAGCTCCCTGTCCTTGTCCCTTTCTGCTCTCATCCCGATGTTACCAAGACCTCCAAAAGGCCCCCGGTTGTCTGCACCATGCCTGGACGACGCCAGACCTTCAGTTGGGAAAGTTCCACTGTATTTGATCAAACTTTGCATAGCTGAAATCTCTGTGGGATCCGTCCCCGACCCTCCACTTCTTTCTCCGCCACTGGGTCCTCCCACCAATGACCCAGCAGGATGGTAGAGGGCCGCCGGATCCAGGTAGCGTCTCTGACTCCCCTCCTCAGTTGAGCGCCCTGGGGGAGAATGGCTGCGGGAGGTGTGGGAGTTATTGTTGGACTGGTGCTGGGCGTTCAGGGTTGTGTGAGGGGAATGGGACATTTGCGTTTGTGTGGGCTGGTTGTGGGGAGAAGAGAGTGTCCGTCCACGTTGGGCCGCCAGGGCTGCCATGTGGCTTGTAGCGTAGTTGGATAAGGGGCTGATGGGATTCCATTTTGGCTCCACTCCAGCCCGATCTGCACCCAAACGGACTGCGTGTTTTGGCATGTCCCTGTCATCAGGGCTGAACCTTGACTGGCCAGTGGAGTAAGCTGAATCCTGCCCGCGTTTACCAACTATACCATTGGAACAAATTACTGAACCCTCCTCCCTTTGATTGCTGGAATCGCCAGACTGCGAGAGTCGAGAATGTTCCAAGAAGCTCCTCTCAGGAAACCTATAGCTCAACTTCTCTCGGTCCCTCTCTCGATCACGTTCTCTGTCACGCTCCCTCTCTCTTTCGCGCTCCCGCTCTCTGTCTCTGTGTTTGTCACGGGCCTGTGAGGCGATCTGGATGGGCCCCACCCGCTCATCATAAACCTCTACAGAAGGCACATATGTGGGTGCGCTTACTCTCTGCTCTCTTATAGGTTCTCTGGGTGTGGATGGGTGGAGCAGACCAGCGGTGGGAGGCTGCAGTGAGGGAGGAGTAAGGTAGGAGACGTGCAGGGTCCCAGCTGATGTGGCCACAGAGTCATTCCTCTTTTGTCTGTCTGCATGAGCACTTGTCAGCAAGTTTGCATTATTAGAGTTAGCGTTATGGTTAAGTCGAGCATTGGCTTCCTCATCCCGACCGCCTCTGTCTGCACCTTCAGTCCCACCTAGAAGGAAGGAGGCCCGAGGAGGTGACGGCCTGGATCTAAGCTCTCCTGTGGAAGGCTGAGAGTGCGCCTTCTGTTGCGTGGACGGAGGGTGGAACCTCCAGCTGTCCCTGTCTCTTTCCGACTCCTGCTCTCTCTCCTTCTCAGCACTCCTTGCCTTGCGGTCCTCCTCACTCCTGCCATCCTGTGTCAAGTCCACCACACTGTGCGGTCTCTGCTCCTCTCTCAAACGCTCCCTCTCCTTTTCTCTCTCTACCCGGTAGGGCCTGTCCCTACCGCCATCACGGGACATCCTCTGTGGGGGGGTGGAGCTGGATGGGCTGGAGGGGGGAGCAGATGGTGGGTGGAGAGGTGATTGGCTTATGGATGATTGTAGATAAAAACCGTCTGCGAGAAACAAACCAGAAAGAAAAAAAAAAAATACAGATATGAGAACCACCATAGCCAGGCTGATGCACAAAATTATATATTTATTTTATTTAACCTTCATTTAACCAGGTTTGCCCCATTGAGATCTAAGATCTATTTCACAAGGGAGAGCTGGACAATTATAAGGTTTCCAATTCACCCAACCTGCATGTCTTTAGATGTGAGGAAAAACTGCATGGAAAAACAACCCAAGGTCAAAATGTTTCCTATGGCTGTCCAGGAGATTAATCAAGACAGATCGGATCTACTGACCTTTATGAGAGTCATAGAGAGATTGCTGTGAGAGTGAGGGAGGCTCCAGGTGTCCTAGGGACAGGTAGGGGCTGGAGTACAGGCTGCTTGGCAGAGAAGAGTAACCTGAACACAGAAACATGGATCGCGCATGTCAAAACCAGCACAACCCATACCAACATACCCATAAAATCCTTCATGTACAGCACTAAATAAGAGCTTGTTTATTGCACAAAGATGCTTCACCAGCGGTCTCCAAGTGGAGATCCAGAGGAACAGTCTAGAACATTACAAGCTGCAGCATGTCTGTTTATTTGTTTTATTTATTGGAATTAAATAATTACCAACAGGACGCAGCAGCACAGAGAAATAAGAAAAGTTTGTAATTCACTTAAACTGGTTAACAAATTTGATTTTTGGGGGGGACGGGGGGAGCAAATTTGAAACCAGATGCCTTTTGTATCTGATTAATGCTGTAGTCACCTTGTGAATTAACACCAATTATTTTCTGAAATTGGCTCAATGCTAAACTTAGCTAATTCTGTTGTCAATGTGGACCAAATCATAACAATTACTAACTTGGCAGCAGCCTGATAATGAAAACATCTCAGCAGAACACATCTGCCACAAATTAGCTCATTTCAGTGCCAGCTACATACTAGTTAATTTATGTTAGCATGGAGATAGCATTCTGAAATGAGATCTACCCCACAGAGAATTTGGCTATTGCGTCATTACCTTCACCACCTCCTGTCACCTGTCAACCTTGACAGTTGCACATGCCAGCACAGCATAGTGTGCATAACCCGTAGTTTAGTAATCATTTTTCAGTGCTTATTTATGTTTTACTTAGAAATATTACTTATTTGTAATTCCACATACAGAGAATAAATGTGTTCTTTTGTCTTTTGTAAAATTGACAACCAGTTTTGTCATGGAAAATTATATATATCACTGACTCATGAGAGTGCTTAGGTCGTAAAGGATAAGCCAGTTGTATCATTTGTCTTCAGGGGAAAGAAGGTTACAAATGTTAGCGGCTTTGTATGCTGACTTTGAAATGGACAGCCTAGTCGTGCCATTTATGACGTAAGCAGCAGTGTTGCCAACATAGACTTTGTTGCTATATTTAGTGACTATTCAGACCCCTGTAGTGACTTTTTCCTGGTGTTATTGGAGACTCTGATGTGAAAACATGTATTTCAATAAGCAGTGGGTGCTTCCGTGGGACTGGACCCCTCCCCGTCCCAAGGCACTCACAGGAGACCGCCTGCCTCCTTCGCTCGCACGGAAAAAGAGGCAGACAATCAGTAGTGAGTTACACTATTTCTTTGGCTGAGAGCTCCTTAGTGAGAACTGCTGATTGGCTCACAGAGATGTAAGACAGGCTGGTTCCTGCCTTCGTCTTTGCAACTGTGCATGTTTATCTTTCACTACTATTAAATTCTATTCATAAACTGTTTTTAACCCAAGTGCTGAGCTTTTTCACTGACATGCAAAATTAAAACAGAACAGCAAAATAATAAACAAATGTCCCAAATGACTGTCACGTCAATTAAGGGCAGATTTTTTTTCTTTGTCAAAAATATATCACCGCACTAAATACCAGACTTAAGGAAACTAAAGTAAAATTAAATAAACAAACAAACAAAAGCAACAACAACAAAAAAAAACCCAAGTGACTCGCTAGAATCTCTCTTTTGGGTCACGTTTGGTCATTCCAAGTCCAAGAATCAACAGAAGAAAGTTTATTTATAGTTCTAAACATATTCTGGGGGGCTTTTTTTCCCCACTTTTGGCCAATTCTTGAGGTCGCCGCCCACGTGACGTGGTGCAGTGGCCGATCCGAAGACGAGAATTCGTACTTCCATGACTGGTTGCTTGGTGACAACATGCTCGGGCTGTATGCTGTTCTATTACAATCAGCCATTTTTTTTTATTGTCTCTAACTTGCTTCTAACGGCCAGTTGACAGCTATCATTGCCTCAAACGGTGAGATTTATACACTAAGATGACCTGAAATATGAACCTTTGTACATTAAACTGACTTTATTGACGAGTCTGACCCCTTTGAAAAGTGACCAGATTACATGTATTTGTATTGACTTCGGTGATGTTTTCACTGAGAAAACCTGCCCCCTGAGGTTAAATGCTCGGATGACCGACCTTGAGAATTATGCAAATTAGGTGATCATTTAGTGACTTCTAGGGCAGCCAATAGTGATTTTCCTTGGCAACAGTGATAAGCAGCCAACGACTGCAGCCCTAAGGGGCATTTACACGAGCATGCCTTTGCTTCATGACACATCACGACCTGTGTCGTGATGTGTCGTGCTGGAGAGTAAACTCGTCTTTAACTGGTGCAGACAGGATGTGAGAGGGGCGCTGGTGCGCGCTATTGCGCACAGAAAAATTTTAGAAATGTTCAAAAAAATTTTCATGCACAAATGTCGTGCCATGTGGCGCATTCTAATCGCCAACACGACGTGCAGCTCGTCAAGTGAAGAAAACAAGCAGTGAACAGGGCGAGTGGTGACGTCAGCGGATCGCATCAGAGCGCAGCTCGTCTGAAGGATTATAACAAGAAGTTAAATCTGTAATAAACATAAATAAATAAATGCTTTAAGAGCTGCACACAAAAAGGAAAAAACACGCAACTGTTTTATTAAGCCATGACAATGTAAACAAGTCAAATAATTCCCTTTTTAGAAGGGTCAAAATGCTTTCTGCAGCTTGTTAGGCGCGCGCATGAACGGCTCCGGCTGCAGCCTCCTCTGTGATTTGGGAAGTGATTAGGGCCGTTTTCAAAGGCCAATTTGCACACAAAAAAAAAAAAAGATTAATCTGCCACAAAAAAATTATTTTATTATATATACATCGTCCAGCACAAACAGAACAAAGAACGGAGTCCAGCTGTGAACACAGCGGGTGGGATCGTCACGACAGTTCGTGCCATTGAGTGAAGCAAAGGCGTGCTCGTGTAAATGGGCCTTTAGAAGTGTGCAGCCACTGAACTGGGACACAGCCATGAACTGGACACCAGTAACTAGCTAGCATAACTGCATATCACATGCTAAAGTGGCAATAACATGAAGTTGGTCTGTACTGTTCAGCATTGCTTTACACCGGCTGCAAAAAATATTAATCTGTTTTCAGAACAAGTTATACTTCCATAGGCTAGAATTTTATAAGATGACATAGCATTGTTATCTAATAGGATTGCTGCTACCATAAGCTAGCATGGGGAACACCAATGTAACATAAACCAGTTATCACCATGGAGATCTGTCATACTGGATGCAAACAAAATTGTACAGACAAACAGTGGAATGCAACAATAATATTTTAAAGACGACAAAACAGTTCTTCTCCTCTCGGCTCCTCAAAAGAAGGATGCTATCCCAAACAAGCTAACTAGTGCTAACCTGCTGGCTTATCTGCACTCATCTAGGCAGGACTGCTATCCATTATGGAAATTACTAATAAGTAGGCCTTCGTAGCTGGCTAGCTAACAACTAATAAAATAATTACACAAAGAGAGTTTATTTGTATTGTCCACTTTTGCCTCACAACTGCTAATTTGTCAAAAAAAATTTTAATCAGTAAGATAGAACTTGTGTATAATTAGATGAAATGCTAAGGTTAGCGAATGTAAGCCATTACAATAAGCTACCATGGCGAGAGGTGCAGGCCTCAGCAGATGGCTAGCTTACATGTAGCATAACCAACAAAAATAAAAATTACACAAAAGCAGTGTACTAGTGTTAGGCAATATTACGGATGATTACATAAGATAATCCATTTCAAAGTTTATTATTCAGTAAGGCAGAATGTATATACAATTTGATGATGTATCATGGCTAACTATTATGCCATTTGGGATGTTGGTTAATAATACAAATACCTGGGTACCATCAATTCTCCTTGTTCTTGCTAAATTGTAACAGGTAAGGAGCAAAGCCCTAGCCAAACCACATAACTGCAAAGGTGCTGCTTTTGCTGTTAGCAGAACCCATCAACTCATTATTACTTGCATTCACCAAATTTTAAACATCTCAATCAATTCTGCTTCTTATTTAAAATTGCTTAATGCAAATTTCTCATTATTAAGACTGTATTTATGGTTGTGGTTAACCTCTTGCCATCTGCGACCAGCCAATACGTTTGCTCATGAGCTTCGCTTGCGTTTAATGTTGCGCAATAGTCTGCCCGACAGCCAGCTGCTGCTCTCAGCGACCAGATCTTAATATAGAGAAAACCCCACACCTGATGAAATGTCCAGAATTTCTGCATTAGCACTGAGCAGGCCACAAATCCAACACTGGCTGGTGTCAGAGTGTTAGACCCCAAATTAAAAAATCCAAGTCACTTAGGAAGGGTGAGACATTCCTGTTTCCTCACTCCAGTCATTCCAAGGAAACACCAAAGACATTCCAGCAAGAAACGAAGAGGAGGAGGACCAGGACATAAATCCATGTCTTTGATTTGAAATGGAGAAGCTGAAGGAGGTGGGGGTGGAAGGTGTTAGTGGTTGGAAAAAGAAATAGGTAGACAGAAATAGTGTCGAATGATGTGTAGGAAAACCATGCAAGACAGACTTCTTCCAAAACATCCTTTAACCACATCTAACAGCTAAGCTTGATCTGTAACACCTTTAATGTTGTTCCGGTGCATCCATGGCATATCCAAAGTCTGACTCTCGACTGCTGCCTGGAAACATCAGTAACTTTAGCTGTTGTTAAACCAAATACCTTGTATTAAGAATCTCTCTTCAGGCTAAGAAAGATTTTTTTCCACTCCATATCAGAATGTCAAGTCTATGGTTTCTTTATACAGCTGTGGGTGGGGAGGCGTGATGACCTTTGGGTTCAGATACCACAGCGTCCGTTAAAAGTTAAAATGCTCACAGTTGGTTATCCCTTTGGCTTTGAAGAGAATGTAAAAAAGTGTTGCGACTGTGTGGTCACCAACACAACACATTCTTTGACCCCTGTTTCTACTGCCACAGTAGTATTCCACTGGCCTGTGCTCTGTTGATGGTAGATTGGCTGCAAATGACTCGTTACACCCATTTTGGATATCCCAGGAGTGCTGGTCCCCGCTGTAGTGGTTTGGCCACAAATTTCCTCGTTGTAAGCGCAACTATTTTCATATTAATTTATACTGAAATCCAAACCTTAAAAGGTTGGTTTATTTTTCACATTTTGTAGCACAGTGGAGGACTGAAGAAAAGAAGAGGAATATGTAGTTCCTCCTCAACACACTGTCTACTGCCTGCTAGTACAGGTGAACAAGTGTGAGAACCCTCATTTTTGTAAAACGGACGATCATCAGAGAGTTTTTTTTCTTACCACTGTCTGTGTGTTTGCGCTAGAGGGTGGTAAGGTTAGACCTTACTTGTGTGAAGCACCTTGAGGCAACTCTGTTGTGATTTGGTGCTATATAAATGAAAATAAATTGAAACCATACATATTCCTTATAACAAAAGAAGGTGAGGGAGCATGAAACCCCATCACCAAAGAAGTGAAAACATGAAGGAAAACAAAATCGTGACCTGTGCCCGAATAATGTAATGTGTAACATCACAGCTAGATGACATTAAATCCTGCACACTGTAACTGCTATCATCTTTCAATAGAAACAAAATGCCAATATCCCATCATAATAATAACCAGGAAGGCAGTCTCTCTGCTCCTCCAACACCTCCGCAACAAAAGAACAATTAAGAGGAAATAAAAACCTATCCTTGCGCAAACAATTTGATTTACCGAGTGTCAGGAGCACTGAAAATGATCTGAACCATACAAACGTCACAATCAGATTTAAATAAAACCTGTATGTCGTTCTCTCTTTACCTTGCCAAAATGTGCCTTGGGACACTTTTCCTCCTATCTGACCTTCTTCTCCAGAAAGATTTGATAAAAACACACAGGGATTAAAACGCAAAAAAGAAAGAAAGAAAAAAACAAAAAAACAAATTCTGACTGAAAAAGTTTTCAAGGGAAAATCATAAACTGTTCACCATCTAACTTTGTGTAGAAACCCTTTTGCGATCACATCCTAGAGTTTAAGGTAATAGAAGGTGGACACAGCTAAGAAAACAGCTAATTGTTCTCCTGCTGAACAAAATTATGTTTTGCTTAATTCAATAGGATCTGAAACGGGGGGGATGTATTCTGGAGAGTTTGGGTGGCTATTTTGTAACCCTTATCCCCCTCAATTTAGTTGTACTAATGTGTGTTGTATTTGTATTTTCTTTTGCACATTTTCACCTTTTCTTTGCCTTTATCTAAAATTGATAGCACAACCTACATGTTCCTTTGATAAGATTACTAACCAAGTAATTATTTTCATATTTTTGTCTTTCCTCATCCTAACTGAGCTCATTTTAATGCTAGAACCCCAAATAGACCCAGAAATGCCTGAGCTTAAACATTACGGTAAAAAACATATTGCTTCACATCTTATTTTAGTTATGCAGAAAAGTTAAATTAAGTTAAGTTAAATTTTGTTTTTAATATGGCTTATCAATTAAATTTAGACCAAAACTATAGTAAAACTAAGGCCCAGAGCAATACTGATTTAAACATTTTAGTTGTTGTTACTATTATTAGTAGTAGTCGGTGGTGGGCACAGCTAACCAAAAAGTTAGCTTCAATAACTGGTAATCAGCTAACTGAAAAGTTATATTTTTTAACGCTAAACCGATAAACTGCCTAAAAACTTATCGGAAGCTACAGATAACCATTAACTTTCAACTTTGCCTCCCATACACTCTCAACTACTAAGAAGCTGATTTTGAGTTTAAACACCGCCAAAGCTTCTAATAGAATCAAAGGCGATCACAAACCCAAACAACAAAGGAGCCAGCGCTTCTGTCTTTGTGCGCTCTGCCCCCCTGCTGTAGGAAAGCGTCATTTACCCTGACAGCATACAGTGGTCCAGCGATGAGGCGGAGGTCTTGAAATGGAAAGCAGGTTTGAATTATGGTTTTGCCTTCTAAATAAAATTATTCCGGATAGAATAACTACATTAATGTAAACTCTTAAAATGTACAAAGTGATATATAACACATATCTGTTAATTTTAAAATAATGTACTAATTCTGAAGATTTGAACATCAACACACAGATGCCCAAAGGGATTATGGGTAACTAAGTCTCCGCTCATACTGACTGGTTGATTCATTCATTCTATGTAAAAACCAACACAAGTGAATCAATGTAACATGTGTTGGTGTTTACAAATAAATGTGCTTTTGTAAAATATGTCATTTTTTTCATTTGTATAAAAGAAAGACATTTTCAAGATCCCGCTAGACAGCGCCTAAGCACACGCGCAATCACAACTCTATCCAGTTAGGGAGACAAGGTTTCTTTCAGTAACAAGAACTGTCAAAAAACTTTCTCGTGTGTGGCTGGAATTGTGTGGCGATAGGAATCACCTTTTGAATGCTTGAATAATGATGTCAGTCGCACAAAAAAAAAAATCAAATAATAGTGAAAACATGTTCATTGCGCCCAGAATGGTATTTTAGTCGTTGAACTTTATGGTGCGGTGTCAATAACGCATCGATCAGTCGCGCCGTGTGGTGTCATAACATCCGATCGGTTAGCAGCTCCGTGCGGTGTTATAACAACGAATCAATCAATCAGTCGCTCCATGAGGCGACATAACATCAGGCCTGGTTCACATGGCAAGATAATTAGGCCGATATCGGACCTGATCTTCCTCTTCCGACAATCTTAAGGATGCCCCGACAATCGTGATGATGCTAAATATAATCTTATCAGATATTCAGGCCGTGTGTGGTGTGTTAAGAAGGACATGAGGAGCTAAATGTGACATGCAACCAATCAGAATGCGAGGTGTCTGACCTGGGAATGTTCATGTGTGAAATCTGTTTGTGTGTTGTTTTTATCGTATGGCTGACACCACACACTGTACAACTAAACCTATCAGATGTATGATTTTTTTTTTTTTTTTTTATCTCCACATGTGTGGTCTCTCAGGTTTTGGAAACCTACAGATCATTTTAAAATCCTGCGGTCGACAACACTGTGATATAACCGGTCACCAGTAGATGGCAGTGTTCTATGTATTTTGACACCGGTTATATCACATGGCCTGAATCACAATTTAACAGACTTTCGGCTTTTGGAGAAGCAACCTGGGCTTCTTCTGGCATTTTCACATAAAACAAACAACAACAACGTCTATAAACCGAGAGAATATATTCATGAGAATTTTAGGCACAATATACAAAGAGTTTAATGCTGTTGTCTGTGTGGAGCCTGATCAGAGCATCTTAAATCCATTTCTCCTGTAATGACTGTACCCATAATGCACCTGGACACAGCATGTCCACACTAAAACCTTCAAAATTAGTGCAGTACTTTAAAACTAAAACATATATATGATATTTTCACTTTATAAAAAACAGACGTAAAAATCCCATTACAAGCTAAATCCAAGATGGCTCGAGAAAAAGATATTGACCTCCCCATATATAACGATGCATGGGTCTCTGCTCTAGGGCTGGTTAGCTCATCCTCGCTTTGTACACGGCACCAACTGATCCAGTTTAAGGTGGTACATCGGGCCCATTTTTCAAGGGCTAAGCTGGCTTCTATGTACCTGACGGTCAGCCCATTATGTATCAGATGTAATCTTGTAGAGGCCTCGCTTGGCCATATGTTCTTTTCATGCGTTAGTTTGAGTAATTTTTGGAAGGAATATTTTGAAACATTATCTCATGTATTCAACACCAAACTGGAACCTAACCCCCTAGCAGCTATTTTTGGGGTACTTGAGGACAAACTACATTTAAGTAAGGTTAAAAAACACTCTATTGCCTTCTCTTTACTCATAGCACGACATGCAATCCTACTCAGATGGAAAGACCCCTCCCCCCATCTCACTTACAGTGGTTGCAAGATATAATGTCTTGTTTGAAACTTGAAAAAATTAAGTATTCGCTCAAACAGTCTCTGGATACTTTTGATAAAATATGGGGTCCTTTTTTGAGAACATTTCCAGCTCTTTAGCAGCCTTGACTTGTAGAGACGAACAATACTTGGGATATTACACTAGGCAGGTCCTATGGTGAAGGGATGGTACAGTACTGGAAGTGATAGGTTGGAATTTGGAGTAGGGGTTGATTTTTAGTTTAGTTTGTGTGTCTGTTTGTATATAAATATATAAATAAAAAAAATCAGTTGATATAGATTTGTTCGGGTAACTTTTTATTTTGGCTTGACAAATATATTCTGTATTATGATGGTGTGCCCTGTTCTTTTCTGTTTTGTACATGTAATTTCAATAAAATATATTTTGAGTAAAAAAAAAAAAACAGACGTGACATTAATTTAAATAACTTGTCCGAAATTACAACCCCTGGCAATAATTATGGAATCACTGGCCTCGGAGGATGTTCATTCAGTTGTTTAATTTTGTAGAAAAAAGCAGATCACAGACATGACACAAAACTAAAGTCATTTCAAATGGCAACTTTCTGGCTTTAAGAAACACTATAAGAAATCAGGAAAAATAACTGTGGCAGTCATTAACGGTTACTTTTTTGGACCAAGCAGAGGGTTTAGATAGAAGAGATGCTGCAGAAAAGTGGGACAGAGAGAAAGACAAAGTGCACGCTGGACAGACAGCTCCAAAAAAACAACGTGAAAGAGGAAGACAGATTATAGTAAAACACGACAGAAGAAAGTTGGGTGAAGGCAGAGGAAGTGAGACATGTAGGACAGAGCCGGCAGCATCGCTACCAGCAGACAGACACAAATGGAACAGGAACCCGCTGGTGTAAGCAATGAGGAACAGAATAGGGACGCGCCTCCTGGGCTTTGTGCAGCAGGACAGGGCAGACGGTGAGAAATGTGATTGGAAACACCAAGTCATTTGTGTCTTGATGCATGTGAATTATGAAGCTGTGCTCAAAAGATGCAGAAGGGAAGCTAACAAAGACAGACAGTTACCTTCATGAGCATGTGATGCCCACAGCTGAGCCATCTGCAGACTAGTGGGATTGGAGGATCTGTACGCAGGGTCAGAGGTTAATGGAGATGGGGCAGGGTAACCGGACAGGAAGGGACTGGAGCCACCTGGGAATGCGTCACCTAGGAAACGAGAAAAAACGGACGTTAATTCACCCCAGGAGCCACAAAACCCAAAATCAGAAATGACACCTCTAGCCATATCTAATATACATGCTGTCCTTTTCCTCCACGGCCTGCTGTGTGCACAATCAATACATGCTGATGTCTCTACGCTGAAACAGTCCACTGTAATCACATTATTACCGAGCCACGGCGCACTCCATTTCAGCACGACAGACCACAGACAGACTGCAGCAGAAAATAAAGACACTTTGATTTAAACCACAATCGTCACAGTGCCAGCAGAACCGGTGGGACAATAATGACTTTTGTTTTTTTTTTTCAACACTGGAAAATGATTATAAAAGATGTTAAGAGTGCGCTTTACAACTGGAGCAAAATGGCATGTTAGTTTTGGTGCTCCGGATCTTTGGATCTGCAGGCCAAAGAGCATTTGCCAGTGCTACACGTCACTGCATCCACCACACAATTGAGCCACTTTGGATCCTGGTTGGCAACCACCCAGGCAGACAACTGGTGCATCACCACCTCTCAATTTGTCCCCTGTTGCCCAGATAAAGAGACACAGAAATGCTACCCATCCGTTGTCCGAACAAAACTCTCTACTCCCTATAACCTTTCACAGATTTGAGTCAGGTTTACCAAATTTGCAGCAATGATACCTGTCTTGAAGGTCTAGGTCAAGTTTGATGGCTGACTTTGACCAAATATTTAAAGTCATAGAGTCAAAACAAGTGTCTGTGTATGATAAAGACTGTACTTTCAATAATTTTAAGTATTTCAAACAGGTTAATCATACGAGGTCTGTTAGAAAAGTATCCGACCTTTTTATTTTTTTCAAAAACCTGATGGATTTGAATCATGTGTGCTTGCAGGAGCCAACCTTGAACCTTCGTGCGCATGCGTGATTTTTTTCATGCCTGTCGGTTGCGTCATTTGCTTGTAAGCAGCCTTTGTGTGAGGATGGGTGGAGTCTCTCGCCGTTTTTTCTTTGCAAGGAAATGGCGGAATGACTGGAGCAGCACGACTGCATCAAATTTTGCCAGAAACTGGGCGACAGCCAGGCGGAAACCATTCGGATTATTCAGACGGCTTTCGGTGACGATCCTATGGGCATCACACAGATTAAGGAGCGGTACAATCGATTTAAAGACGTCCGCACAACGGTGGAGAGCGCGCCACGCTCCGGTCGGCCATCAACATGCTAAAATGACCAGATCATTTCCAAAGTGAACACTGTGGTAATGTGGGACCGTCGTGTGACTATCCGAGAAATTGCGGAAGAGGTGGACATCATCACTTTTTCGGCACATTCCACTGTGACAGATTTTGCCATGAAAAGAGTTGCAGTGAAATTCATCGGCACGAAGCTGATGGTGCAGCAAAAGAGCCTCCGTGTTGAAGCCTCACAGGATATGTTATGACATGCCCAGCTCTTGCACCATTCGGAAGATTCAGACGGCTTTTGGTGGCTTTTCAGTCGTGTGACTATCCGAGAAATTGTGGACGAGGTGAACATGTCACAACATGTCCTGTGAGGCTTCAACACGGAGGCTTGCCCTCTACCGTTGTGCGGCCGTCTTTAAATCGGTTGTACTGCTCCTTAATGTGTGTGATGCCCATAGGATCGTCACCGAAAGCCGTCTGAATAATCCGAATGGTTTCCGCCTGGCTGTCGCCCAGTTTCTGGCAAAATTTGATGCAGTCGTGCTGCTCCAGTCATTCCGCCATTTCCTTGCAAAGAAAAAACGGCGAGAGACTCCACCCATCCTCACACAAAGGCTGCTTACAAGCAAATGACGCAACCGACAGGCATGAAAAAAATCACGCATGCGCACGAAGGTTCAAGGTTGGCTCCTGCAAGCACACGTGATTCAAATCCATCAGGTTTTTGAAAAAAATAAAAAGGTCAGATACTTTTCTAACAGACCTCATATATGCAGCAAACATGCATCCCTTCAAGGTTGAAGCCTACTTCAATGATGAGTGACTTTGACCAAATTTTGAAGGTCATGAGGACAAAAATATCAGCAACAATGTATTCCCAATAGGTTTACCAAACTGGGAGCAAGGCTACATCTCTTGAAGGTGTAGGTCAAGTTCGATGAATGGCATTCATCTAGTTTTGAAGGTCACAGAGTCAAAAACTGTGTATGTATATGATAACAATGACCTCTATAAATATCCAGGTATTTCATTTGCAGCAAGGATACATCCCTTGGAGATCCAGTTTACATTCCTACTCCAGCATTGCAGCCTTCGTGTCTTTTTCACTCAAACTTCCACACCATGGGTTTTTCCAAACCCATAAAATCATGACTTACAAATTGTTCCTAGTTGCCATTTTTCTCTGAATGTAGTCTCACCAATAAACCTTGGAAGCCAGACTTTAGCTGTAATGTGTGTGAACAAATTGATACAGAAATTGTACATTATTAAAACTCAGTGTGAATGTCAAATTTCTGCTGCTGGTGGGATGACAGTCTATCAAATGTGTCTAGACGCCTGTATATGTACACAGCCCATTGAAGTGTCTGAAAAAGCACATTCAGAGGTAAGAAAATCACTGAGTAACTATGGTAAAAATTACTTTACCCCACCTCCACATATAAACCCTGTCCCATCTGAATAGATAACGGAATAAGGGATTTATCTATCAATCATAGTACAGACTTTTCGGAGGCAGCAGACAAGTAAATGTTTTGCAGCTTTGCTCATTAACCATGAGGAGAGAACGCAAACTTTTTTCACCCAAATGGTGTTGAATGAAGTCAAGACTGTAGTATACAAGTAGTAATGATAATATTAGTACTAACTGTTAAATTGAACAGTCACAAAGCAGTCATAAAGCAATGGCCAAAAGCCATGCTGCAACACCGTTGTTGTCATTACACTCCATGCAGACAGCACCCGAATCCAACTGGTCCATGCCCCAGACGATTTCTGTGAGTCCAGCCAGACACTGTAAAGTGTGACATGCCCTGGAAGGGCCAAGAGCATCTGCAGAAACTGGACTTTGTGGGATGAATATGTTCGGACATGGTACAAAGTTCCTAATGTCAGTACACCCCTCTCACTCACTCATCTTCAACTGCTTACTCAGATTAAGGGTCAGTACACCCTAAAAATCATAATATGATCACATATTCACACATCACATTTACCATGAAATCACAAACATGCAACAATTTACACAACGTGACCCCGTTTTTTTTTTTTCCTGTGGCAGGCGCCGTGCGCCGCCACATGAAAAACACCTCCGTTGGAAGCCTTAAGGACAAGTTGGAACATGTCCAGCTGTTAAACAATTTCTCCGATAATCACTCAACTGAAAGCCATCAAACGCCGCCTGGTTTTTACAAATGGTTATCAACACAGAGGTGTTTTTCCTGTGCCGCCGTACCGCGCCGGCTGCGTCCCGATGCACGTCTTTCATTAATAAAATCTCCTTTAACAGTGGAATGTCCGCATAAACTGCTGATACCGACCTCTTCTGAAAGTTCTCTGTTCTCTCACGACGTCCTGGGTCAACAGAGGATTAAATCTGGAAGCTTTCAGCTCGAAACAGGCAGACAGCGGCGGCTCAGGGCGCGTCGCGACGTACCGCTCCGAGGGCAGTCCTTAAAGCGACAGCAACAGTCCATAATCTCTCATCAGCAGTTAAAATTTTCACAGAAAACCAGCTGAATTTCTCGAATGGTGTCCACTTCGATGTGCCTCACAGTTTTTGAAAAAATTTTGATCAAGCAAAGCATCAGTCTCTCAGGAAGTTCTCGGACAAAGAGATTCCAACGGGAGGGGGGGACCACTCCTCACTCAAAGCCAGCCCACAGGCAAATGACATAACCAACAGGCGTGAAAAAACTCTTGCATGCCCACAAGGGTTCAAGCTTGTCTGATGTAATCGCACGTGATTCAAATCCATATACTTTTTGAAAAAAATAAAAAGGTCCGATACTTTTCCAACAGACCTTGTATACATATTATATATATATATATATATATATATATATATATATATATATATATATATATATACACACACACACACTCAACAAAATATAAACGGAACACTTTTGGTTTTGCTCCCATTTTGTATGAGATGAACTCAAAGA
>NW_022986538.1:0-31730 GCF_902500255.1 Thalassophryne amazonica
AAGGTTTTGAATAATCAGGTCCCATCTTACCTTAGGGACCTCGTAGTACCATATCACCCCAATAGAGCGCTTCGCTCTCAGACCGCAGGCTTACTTGTAGTTCCTAGGGTTTGTAAGAGTAGAATGGGAGGCAGAGCCTTCAGCTTTCAGGCTCCTCTCCTGTGGAACCAGCTCCCAATTCAGATCAGGGAGACAGACACCCTCTCTACTTTTAAGATTAGGCTTAAAACTTTCCTTTTTGCTAAAGCTTATAGTTAGGGCTGGACCAGGTGACCCTGAACCATCCCTTAGTTATGCTGCTATAGACGTAGACTGCTGGGGGGTTCCCATGATGCACTGTTTCTTTCTCTTTTTGCTCTGTATGCACCACTCTGCATTTAATCATTAGTGATCGATCTCTGCTCCCCTCCACAGCATGTCTTTTTCCTGGTTCTCTCCCTCAGCCCCAACCAGTCCCAGCAGAAGACTGCCCCTCCCTGAGCCTGGTTCTGCTGGAGGTTTCTTCCTGTTAAAAGGGAGTTTTTCCTTCCCACTGTAGCCAAGTGCTTGCTCACAGGGGGTCGTTTTGACCGTTGGGGTTTTACATAATTATTGTATGGCCTTGCCTTACAATATAAAGCGCCTTGGGGCAACTGTTTGTTGTGATTTGGCGCTATATAAAAAATTTGATTGATTGATTGATTGATTGATTATACAGATTAAGGAGTGTTACTGCCGCTTTAAGGACGGCCCACTACTGCTGAGCGCAGCGCGCTCCCAGCGCCGATCGACATGCTCAGACCCTGCTGAAACAACCAGATCATTTCCAACGTGAACGCTTTGTTGATCCGGGACGTCGTCTGACTTTCACAAAAAGGCAGAAGGCGTGGACATCAAGACTTTTTCGGCACATTCCACTGTTACAGGAGTTTTTTTTCATGGAAAAAGAAGCGGAGGGACGCGCCACGGAGCCGTTCATTACGCAGCACAAAACCACCTCAGTGTTGGTCTCACAGGACGGCTTTCAGGTGGATTTCAGATGGCTGTCGGTTGCTTTTCAGTCGTGTGATTATCCGAGAAATTGAGCATGAGCTGGACATGCCCCAACATGTCCTGTGAGGCTTCATCACGGCGTTGTGTTCCGCGACGCGCGGTGGAGCCGCTCCTCTTTCCATGACAAAAACTCCTGTAACAGTGGAATGTGGTGTTCATTTCTAAACTGGACGCTGTCTTGATCCGGTATGTCGTCTGACTAGCACAGGAATTGCAGAAGACGTGGACATCAGCACATTTTCAGCACATTAAGACAGACGTGCGGAGGAGCCACATGGCGCAAAGCAACGCCGTGATGAAGCCTTCCAAGACATGTTGGGGCATGTCCAGCTCATGCTCAATTTCTCGGATAATCACACGACTGAAAAGCAACCGACAGCCGTCTGAAATCCACCTGAAAGCCGTCCTGAGAGACCAACACGGAGGTGGTTTTGTGCCGCGTAATGAACGGCTCCGTGGCGCGTCCCTCCGCTTTTCTTTCCATGAAAAAAACTCCTGTAACAGTGGAGTGTGCCAAAAAAGTGCTGATATCCACGTCTTCTGCCTTTTTGTGAAAGTCAGACGACGTCCCGGATCAACAAAGCCTTCACGTTGGAAATGATCTGGTTGTTTCAGCGGGGTTTGAGCCTGTCGATCGGCGCTCGGAGTGCGGCATGCTCTCAGCAGTTGTGGGCGGTCTTTAAACCGTCTGGATCACTCCTTAATCTGTGTAATCCCCATAAAATCGTCCCTGAAAGCCATGGGGTGGACCAGCGCTCACACAAAGCCTGCTCACAGGCGAATGACGCAACCGACAGGCGTGAAAAAACTCACGCATGTGCACGAAGGTTTAAGCTTGGCTGATGCAATCACACGTGATTCAAATCCATATGGTTTTTGAAAAAAATAAAAAGGTCGTATACTTTTCTCACAGACCTCGTATATACAGTAGTGTTCAGAATAATAGTAGTGCTATGTGACTAAAAAGATTAATCCAGGTTTTGAGTATATTTCTTATTGTTACATGAGAAACAAGGTACCAGTAGATTCAGTAGATTCTCACAAATCCAACAAGACCAAGCATTCATGATATTCACACTCTTAAGGCTATGAAATTGGGCTATTAGTTAAAAAAAAAAGTAGAAAAGGGGGTGTTCACAATAATAGTAGCATCTGCTGTTGACGCTACAAACTCAAAACTATTATGTTCAAACTGCTTTTTTAGCAATCCTGTGAATCACTAAACTAGTATTTAGTTGTATAACCACAGTTTTTCATGATTTCTTCACATCTGCGAGGCATTAATTTTGTTGGTTTGGAACCAAGATTTTGCTGGTTTACTAGTGTGCTTGGGGTCATTGTCTTGTTGAAACACCCATTTCAGGGGCATGTCCTCTTCAGCATAAGGCAACATGACCTCTTCAAGTATTTTGACATATCCAAACTGATCCATGATACCTGGTATGCGATATATAGGCCC
This sequence comes from Thalassophryne amazonica, assembly GCF_902500255.1. Lineage (NCBI taxonomy): Eukaryota > Metazoa > Chordata > Actinopteri > Batrachoidiformes > Batrachoididae > Thalassophryne > Thalassophryne amazonica. Next base: position 2,492 of record NW_022986538.1, read on the forward strand.
AACACCATAGTAGGAGAAACATGCCCATATCATGATGCTTGCACCACCATGCTTCACTGTCTTCACTGTGAACTGTGGCTTGAATTCAGAGTTTGGGGGCCGTCTCACAAACTGTCTGCGGCCCTTGGACCCAAAAAGAACAGTTTTACTCTCATCAGTCCACAAAATATTCCTCCATTTCTCTTTAGGCCAGTTGATGTGTTCTTTGACAAATTGTAACCTCTTCTGCACATGTCTTTTATTTAACAGAGGGACTTTGTGGGGGATTCTTGCAAATAAATTAGCTTCACACAGGCGTCTTCTAACTGTCACAGCACTTACAGGTAACTCCAGACTGTCTTTGATCATCCTGGAGCTGATCAATGGGTGAGCCTTTGCCATTCTGGTTATTCTTCTATCCATTTTGATGGTTGTTTTCCGTTTTCTTCCACGCGTCTCTGGTTTTTTTTGTCCATTTTAAAGCATTGGAGATCATTGTAGATGAACAGCCTATAATTTTTTGCACCTGCGTATAAGTTTTCCCCTCTCCAATCAACTTTTTAATCAAACTACACTGTTCTTTTGAACAATGTCTTGAACGTCCCATTTTCCTCAGGCTTTCAAAGAGAAAAGCATGTTCAACAGGTGCTGGGTTCATCCTTAAATAGGGGACACCTGATTCACACCTGTTTGTTCCACAAAATTGACGAACTCACTGACTGAATGCCACACTACTATTATTGTGAACACCCCCTTTTCTACTTTTTTTTTTTACTAATAGTCCAATTTCATAGCCTTAAGAGTGTGCATATCATGAATGCTTGGCCTTGTTGGATTTGTGAGAATCTACTGAATCTACTGGTACCTTGTTTCCCATGTAACAATAAGAAATATACTCAAAACCTGGATTCATCTTTTTAGTCACATAGCACTACTGTTATTCTGAACACTACTGTATGTATAAATGTTATTCATTTGTCTTCACCTGCTGAGGAGAGGGACGTCCTTTGCTGTGTGTAGGACACTGCTGAAAAGCTTTTATGACTCTGTGGTGGCCTCAGCCACACTTTACACTGTGGTCTGCTGGGGCTGTGGAAGTTCTGAGAGAGACAGGAAGAAATTCAACAAATTAATCAGAATCGCTGGCTCTGTCCTGGAATGTACTCTGGACCCCACAGAGGTGGTGGGTGAGAGGAGGATGCTAGCTAAGCTGACATCAGTTATGGGCAGCCCCTCTCACCCCCTACATGAGACTGTGGGAGCCTTAAGCAGCTCCTTCAGTCATAGATTGCTGCACCCTCGGTGAAAAACAGAGCGCCTCCACAGGTCATTTATTCCAACTGCAGTCAGACCGTATAATACCTCAAAATGTTTTTAGCATCATAACCACCTGCTGACTGTGCACTGTTAACTACGACTACCACCATCTTTTGTGCATTATTACATGCACAACTGTGCAATTTATCCTGTGGAATAAATGTTACCATAGCTCCACATACTTAATCTCACTTATATTTTATTTGCACATAATCTGTTCACATCAGTATTTATGAACCCACCAGCAAAGATTGCAACATACTTTAGTCACCTTTCTTTAATGGAGTTTTTTTTTGTTTTTGTTTTACTACTGTACGACTCTTGCTGCTGCAATAAGTGATTTTCCCCACTGTGGAACAATAATGTTGATCTTATCCTATTATTCTTGTTTTTTTGTTTTGTATTTGTCATCCTGAACTTTGGTCTGTGTGTCCTGCAGCTCCAGAGTCCCTCTTCTTGTCAGCCATGTCGGCTCAGCCTGGACGCGACCTTTCACTCTGCTGGGAGCAACACTGCAAGCTGCTGCCGGGGGTCGCCAGTGTTCACGCCGACACAGTGCAGCACTGGAGCGTTCAAGAGGTGCTGGTTTCTATGGTAACCACCTCCATGGGGCCCTTTGTGTCAGTCTTTGTCGTCTCACTGTCTCCTTGTCTGCCAGGTGTCCGATTTCATCCACTCACTTCCTGGTTGCAGGCAACAAGCCGAACGGTTTAAAGACGAGGTAAGAAACTGATCTCAGGTCAGATGGAATGTGGGAGTGGTTTAACCAGCACCACATCAGCAAAGCAGTGACTGACAGTTGATTTCCTCACCCCTAATAGTCACGTTTACAGCTCCAGCACGACCTTTGTCCCCTAAGGCCGCCAAGGTCATCTTTTAGACTGGCAGTTTGCTGTGATGGGCGGGGCTTTCTGTTTTTAATGTTTATTTGAGATTTGCATTCATGACTTTAACATCTTCTCTTATTGGCTCCTGCATTCCAGCAAATCGATGGGCGGGCCTTCCTCCTTCTCACCCAAAGGGACATCATCAGCATCATGTCAATCAAACTAGGCCCTGCCCTCAAGATCTACAACTCCATTCTCATGTTCAGACATACTAAAGACAGCAACCAATCACAGGCCAGCGGGCCAGACACATGACACCTGAAGACTGACCTGCCCATTTGTAGTCTCCACCCACCACACCTTCATTACCACTTCTGGGAGAGCTGGAAGAGACGGTGTGCCATCCCATAACCTCCTCCTGCTCTGTCAAAGGAGACTAGGCCCCGCCCACCACACCATCATCACCCACCACCATCTTCAGCTCTTAGCTGACTCCACCCACAATGTCACCATCCAGTTATTGACTGACCTCCACCTGGATGCCTTGTCGTCCTCCATCTTACCACTCCCTGTCCTCAGTCATTCCGCTTTGATTTTACGTAATCAGATCCCGTTAACAGGAAGTAGCTGCTGGCTTCTGTGTTTCCTGACATTTTCCATCTGCAAAGAAACAAACACTTTAGTGTGATGTCATTCCGTTAGCAGTGCCCTTAGCTATGCTGGCTTCATGTTAATTTTCTGATGAAGGCGACACATCAGCGCTGTAGTGCTACTATGTCCAGCAGAGACAATTCTGGGAAAAGCTGGAACAAACAGGACCAGAACATAATAGCATAAAGTCTCTCCAGCGGAAATCAGGTGCAGCTTCATACTTCACAGTAGTACAGCAGATAAGTGTAAGAATTGTTCAAATCCGGTTACATGCACCAAAGTTTGACTGTTTATACCTTTTGGTACATATTGTAGAAAAATAACGTTAGCCATTTGAATTTTCAATAGGGGGCCAAGTAGGGGTCAATGGAAGAACTGCATAGGGGTCAAAAAAATGCTACAATCATATTGAAAGCTACAACACATTATGTGTCTGATCACAAAGATTCCAAAAAGGTATAGTTTGGACTATCTGTGACTGAATGTTCTGGCGTTATGGGGTAAAAACAGCAAGAATGGTAACAAAGGTCAGTTTCAGTTTGTACAGGGGTCAAAAGATAAAGTTGCTCCAATTGTGGTAAAACATGATGCAAATTATTAGTTGCGTTAGTAGGATTTTAAAAAGGAATAGTTTGCACCATGTGTCATTCTTAGTTATCATGTTACAGGGTCTCACATATGTCACATGTCATAGAATCCAAAGGACGTCGACATTTACTTTGGAGACCAAACATTCAACACAGTCAGAACTATTGCATTTATTAATCCTATTAGTTCAACCAATAATTTGCACCATGTTTCACCAAAACTGGAGCAACTTTAACTTTTGACCCCTGTACAAACTGAAACTGACCTTTGTTACCATTCTTGCTGTTTTTACCCCATAACTCCAGATCATTCAGTCACAGATAGTCCAAACTATACCTTTTTGTAATCTTTGTGATCAAACACATAATGTGTTGTAGCTTTCAATATGATTGGAACATTTTTTGACCCCTATGCAGTTCTTCCATTGACCCCTACTTGGCCCCCTATTGAAAATTCAAATGGCTAATGTTATTTTTCTACAATATGTACCAAAAGGTATAAACAGTCAAACTTTGGTGCTTGTAACTTGATTTGAACAATTCTTACAGTTATCTGCTGTATTAGTGTGAAGTATGAAGCTGCACCTGATTTCCGTTGGAGAGTCGCCAAGCCCGGAAGAGGCACAAATGCCACGCAGACCACAAAAAACCCCCACACAGAGCACCCCATGACTGGCCAACAGGCAGGCAAAGATGACAGCGTTTTCACCACAGCAACAGCAGATTGTCCACTGGCGCATGACAGAGTGACATGAGATTGAACGTGAACTCAGGAATAAAAAGAGTGATATCATTTCAGTATCACAGCCAACCGGCACAAAAAGACCAGGTGCCTCATGTACAAAGACTAACATGGACTTTCTACTAAAAGTTGGTGTTCGCCAAAACCCTGAATCTGGCATAAGCACAAATATATTCAGATGTATGAAAGTGTGCGTAGGTATGAATCCATATACCTACGCGTGTGTGCGCCCGAGACACGGAACAGCACACACACACACAGATGTTAAAAAGGTGAGGCGCACCTCCGCTGACAGTGTGACATCACATTTTAGTCACATTTTTATTGACAAATCCTGAACACAGGAAGTCTGTTAAGAAGCTCTGCAGCTCAACATCAAGCAAAAATAAAAAGACATTAATAGTAATAATAACATATTTGAATGCACACATACAGAAATGTGTCCGTGCTCCTTTTTGTTCAGAACAATTACACAAATAAACTATTTAACCCCCCACCCCAGCCCCATCGCGCACTGTGCAGCCTGCACATATGATTTGAACATTGATGGAATGACAGTGTTTCCTACAGAAACAAATTCATCATGTGACGGTGCCTTTATAGCAACATTTATCAATCAATCAATCAATTTTTTTCTATATAGCGCCAAATCACAACAAACAGTTGCCCCAAGGCGCTTTATATTGTAAGGCAAGGCCATACAATAATTATGTAAAACCCCAACGGTCAAAACGACCCCCTGTGAGCAAGCACTTGGCTACAGTGGGAAGGAAAAACTCCCTTTTAACAGGAAGAAACCTCCAGCAGAACCAGGCTCAGGGAGGGGCAGTCTTCTGCTGAGACTGGTTGGGGCTGAGGGAGAGAACCAGGAAAAAGACATGCTGTGGAGGGGAGCAGAGATCAATCACTAATGATTAAATGCAGAGTGGTGTATACAGAGCAAAAAGAGAAAGAAACAGTGCATCATGGGAACCCCCCAGCAGTCTACGTCTATAGCAGCATAACTAAGGGATGGTTCAGGGTCACCTGATCTAGCCCTAACTATAAGCTTTAGCAAAAAGGAAAGTTTTAAGCCTAATCTTAAAAGTAGAGAGGGTGTCTGTCTCCCTGATCTGAATTGGGAGCTGGTTCCACAGGAGAGGAGCCTGAAAGCTGAAGGCTCTGCCTCCCATTCTACTCTTACAAACCCTAGGAACTACAAGTAAGCCTGCAGTCTGAGAGCGAAGCGCTCTATTGGGGTGATATGGTACTATGAGGTCCCTAAGATAAGATGGGACCTGATTATTCAAAACCTTATAAGAAGAAGAATTTTAAATTCTATTCTAGAATTAACAGGAAGCCAATGAAGAGAGGCCAATATGGGTGAGATATGCTCTCTCCTTCTAGTCCCCGTCAGTACTCTAGCTGCAGCATTTTGAATTAACTGAAGGCTTTTTAGGGAACTTTTAGGACAACCTGATAATAATGAATTACAATAGTCCAGCCTAGAGGAAATAAATGCATGAATTAGTTTTTCAGCATCACTCTGAGACAAGACCTTTCTGATTTTAGAGATATTGCGTAAATGCAAAAAAGCAGTCCTACATATTTGTTTAATATGCGCTTTGAATGACATATCCTGATCAAAAATGACTCCAAGATTTCTCACAGTATTACTAGAGGTCAGGGTAATGCCATCCAGAGTAAGGATCTGGTTAGACACCATGTTTCTAAGATTTGTGGGGCCAAGTACAATAACTTCAGTTTTATCTGAGTTTAAAAGCAGGAAATTAGAGGTCATCCATTTCTTTATGTCTGTAAGACAATCCTGCAGTTTAGCTAATTGGTGTGTGCCCTCTGGCTTCATGGATAGATAAAGCTGGGTATCATCTGCGTAACAATGAAAATTTAAGCAATACCGTCTAATAATACTGCCTAAGGGAAGCATGTATAAAGTGAATAAAATTGGTCCTAGCACAGAACCTTGTGGAACTCCATAATTAACTTTAGTCTGTGAAGACGATTCCCCATTTACATGAACAAATTGTAATCTATTAGACAAATATGATTCAAACCACCGCAGCGCAGTGCCTTTAATACCTATGGCATGCTCTAATCTCTGTAATAAAATTTTATGGTCAACAGTATCAAAAGCAGCACTGAGGTCTAACAGAACAAGCACAGAGATGAGTCCACTGTCCGAGGCCATAAGAAGATCATTTGTAACCTTCACTAATGCTGTTTCTGTACTATGATGAATTCTAAAACCTGACTGAAACTCTTCAAATAGACCATTCCTCTGCAGATGATCAGTTAGCTGTTTTACAACTACCCTTTCAAGAATTTTTGAGAGAAAAGGAAGGTTGGAGATTGGCCTATAATTAGCTAAGATAGCTGGGGTCTAATAAACATGTTGATGGTTTGGATGAAGTAACTAATGAAAATAACTCAGACAGAACAATCGGAGAGAAAGAGTCTAACCAAATACCGGCATCACTGAAAGCAGCCAAAGATAACGATACGTCTTTGGGATGGTTATGAGTCATTTTTTCTCTAATAGTTAAAATTTTATTAGCAAAGAAAGTCATGAAGTCATTACTAGTTAAAGTTAATGGAATACTCAGCTCAATAGAGCTCTGACTCTTTGTCAGCCTGGCTACAGTGCTGAAAAGAAACCTGGGGTTGTTCTTATTTTCTTCAATTAGTGATGAGTAGAAAGATGTCCTAGCTTTACGGAGGGCTTTTTTATAGAGCAACAGACTCTTTTTCCAGGCTAAGTGAAGATCTTCTAAATTAGTGAGACGCCATTTCCTCTCCAACTTACGGGTTATCTGCTTTAAGCTACGAGTTTGTGAGTTATACCACGGAGTCAGGCACTTCTGATTTAAAGCTCTCTTTCAGCATCCAAAGTTGTCTTCAATGAGGATGTAAAACTATTGACGAGAATGCTCGTAGCACGGGCCGGGGTGGAGGATTAGCAGCAATCTTCCATTCCAGCTTATTAATTAATCCAAAACCCAGACAGAGCTTTAATTCATTTGAAAGCTTGTCTCTTAGTCTTGTCCATCCAAATTGGAAGTCCCAAAAACCAGTTTTATTTGTTATTATCTATCGTCCACCTGGTCGTTACTGTGAGTTTCTCTGTGAATTTTCAGACCTTTTGTCTGACTTAGTGCTTAGCTCAGATAAGATAATTATAGTGGGCGATTTTAACATCCACACAGATGCTGAGAATGACAGCCTCAACACTGCATTTAATCTATTATTAGACTCTATTGGCTTTGCTCAAAAAGTAAATGAGTCCACCCACCACTTTAATCATATCTTAGATCTTGTTCTGACTTATGGTATGGAAATAGAAGACTTAACAGTATTCCCTGATAACTCCCTTCTGTCTGATCATTTCTTAATAACATTTACATTTACTCTGATGGACTACCCAGCAGTGGGGAATAAGTTTCATTACACTAGAAGTCTTTCAGAAAGCGCTGTAACTAGGTTTAAGGATATGATTCCTTCTTTATGTTCTCTAATGCCATATACCAACACAGTGCAGAGTAGCTACCTAAACTCTGTAAGGGAGATAGAGTATCTCGTCAATAGTTTTACATCCTCATTGAAGACAACTTTGGATGCTGTAGCTCCTCTGAAAAAGAGAGCTTTAAATCAGAAGTGTCTGACTCCGTGGTATAACTCACAAACTCGTAGCTTAAAGCAGATAACCCGTAAGTTGGAGAGGAAATGGCGTCTCACTAATTTAGAAGATCTTCACTTAGCCTGGAAAAAGAGTCTGTTGCTCTATAAAAAAGCCCTTCGTAAAGCTAGGACATCTTTCTACTCATCACTAATTGAAGAAAATAAGAACAACCCCAGGTTTCTTTTCAGCACTGTAGCCAGGCTGACAAAGAGTCAGAGCTCTATTGAGCTGAGTATTCCATTAACTTTAACTAGTAATGACTTCATGACTTTCTTTGCTAACAAAATTTTAACTATTAGAGAAAAAATTACTCATAACCATCCCAAAGACGTATCGTTATCTTTGGCTGCTTTCAGTGATGCCGGTATTTGGTTAGACTCTTTCTCTCCGATTGTTCTGTCTGAGTTATTCTCATTAGTTACTTCATCCAAACCATCAACATGTTTATTAGACCCCATTCCTACCAGGCTGCTCAAGGAAGCCCTACCATTATTTAATGCTTCGATCTTAAATATGATCAATCTATCTTTGTTAGTTGGCTATGTACCACAGGCTTTTAAGGTGGCAGTAATTAAACCATTACTTAAAAAGCCATCACTTGACCCAGCTATCTTAGCTAATTATAGGCCAATCTCCAACCTTCCTTTTCTCTCAAAAATTCTTGAAAGGGTAGTTGTAAAACAGCTAACTGATCATCTGCAGAGGAATGGTCTATTTGAAGAGTTTCAGTCAGGTTTTAGAATTCATCATAGTACAGAAACAGCATTAGTGAAGGTTACAAATGATCTTCTTATGGCCTCGGACAGTGGACTCATCTCTGTGCTTGTTCTGTTAGATCTCAGTGCTGCTTTTGATACTGTTGACCATAAAATTTTATTACAGAGATTAGAGCATGCCATAGGTATTAAAGGCACTGCGCTGCGGTGGTTTGAATCATATTTGTCTAATAGATTACAATTTGTTCATGTAAATGGGGAATCTTCTTCACAGACTAAAGTTAATTATGGAGTTCCACAAGGTTCTGTGCTAGGACCAATTTTATTCACTTTATACATGCTTCCCTTAGGCAGTATTATTAGACGGTATTGCTTAAATTTTCATTGTTACGCAGATGATACCCAGCTTTATCTATCCATGAAGCCAGAGGACACACACCAATTAGCTAAACTGCAGGATTGTCTTACAGACATAAAGACATGGATGACCTCTAATTTCCTGCTTTTAAACTCAGATAAAACTGAAGTTATTGTACTTGGCCCCACAAATCTTAGAAACATGGTGTCTAACCAGATCCTTACTCTGGATGGCATTACCCTGACCTCTAGTAATACTGTGAGAAATCTTGGACTCATTTTTGATCAGGATATGTCATTCAAAGTGCATATTAAACAAATATGTAGGACTGCTTTTTTGCATTTACGCAATATCTCTAAAATCAGAAAGGTCTTGTCTCAGAGTGATGCTGAAAAACTAATTCATGCATTTATTTCCTCTAGGCTGGACTATTGTAATTCATTATTATCAGGTTGTCCTAAAAGTTCCCTAAAAAGCCTTCAGTTAATTCAAAATGCTGCAGCTAGAGTACTGACGGGGACTAGAAGGAGAGAGCATATCTCACCCATATTGGCCTCTCTTCATTGGCTTCCTGTTAATTCTAGAATAGAATTTAAAATTCTTCTTCTTACTTATAAGGATTTGAATAATCAGGTCCCATCTTATCTTAGGGACCTCGTAGTACCATATTACCCCAATAGAGCGCTTCGCTCTCAGACTGCAGGCTTACTTGTAGTTCCTAGGGTTTGTAAGAGTAGAATGGGAGGCAGAGCCTTCAGCTTTCAGGCTCCTCTCCTGTGGAACCAGCTCCCAATTCAGATCAGGGAGACAGACACCCTCTCTACTTTTAAGATTAGGCTTAAAACTTTCCTTTTTGCTAAAGCTTATAGTTAGGGCTGGATCAGGTGACCCTGAACCATCCCTTAGTTATGCTGCTATAGACGTAGACTGCTGGGGGGTTCCCATGATGCACTGTTTCTTTTTCTTTTTGCTCTGTATGCACCACTCTGCATTTAATCATTAGTGATCGATCTCTGCTCCCCTCCACAGCATGTCTTTTTCCTGGTTCTCTCCCTCAGCCCCAACCAGTCCCAGCAGAAGACTGCCCCTCCCTGAGCCTGGTTCTGCTGGAGGTTTCTTCCTGTTAAAAGGGAGTTTTTCCTTCCCACTGTAGCCAAGTGCTTGCTCACAGGGGGTCGTTTTGACCGTTGGGGTTTTACATAATTATTGTATGGCCTTGCCTTACAATATAAAGCGCCTTGGGGCAACTGTTTGTTGTGATTTGGCGCTATATAAAAAAAATTGATTGATTGATTGATTGATACTCTATCTCACTTACAGAGTTTAGGTAGCTACTCTGCACTGTGTTGGTATATGGCATTAGAGAACATAAAGAAGGAATCATATCCTTAAACCTAGTTACAGCGCTTTCTGAAAGACTTCTAGTGTAATGAAACTTATTCCCCACTGCTGGGTAGTCCATCAGAGTAAATGTAAATGTTATTAAGAAATGATCAGACAGAAGGGAGTTTTCAGGGAGTACTGTTAAGTCTTCTATTTCCATACCATAAGTCAGAACAAGATCTAAGATGCAGTTAACGGGTTCAATTACATTCAGGAAACCGGCTCTTGCTGCAGATTGAGCTTTAATGTTGGAATGTACCTGATGACAGTTGGATGATTGCAGCTCCGCTTAAGGTTGACTGGCACATTCCTGACTGATCAGCCAGCTCACACTGGAATGCCCCTGATGCCAGGAAGTCCAGCGTGGTCAGCGCCTGTGGGCACAGACAACCCCTGGCTCCTCGCCGTATTGTGCTCTGAGCCGGCCTCAGTTCTGTGCGCAACTCCAGTAACAGTGGCCTTGGTCATTGGAATTGGTTTATGAGCCAGTTATCCTCATTTGGAAGTAAATCACATTCTCTGAATACATGCTCACGTCAGATTGCACCATTTGCAAGGTTAGTGCCATTTTATGCATCACTTTGCGCATGCTTTTATATCTATCCATATAATTACAAACACGTGGGGTGTGTTAAATGTTCATCAGTGTGTCTCTGATGTGCACATCACTCTGGTGACTTCTTGTTTTCACACAATTAACAGTTCCCACCATCACCTTTACATGTCCACATTGGAACAATGGAAATGTGCGCATGCCAGGATGGATTTTTGCATGACACACTGCACATTTCCACGCTCACGTCACTTTTGATACATTTGCACATCGACATGGAGACGGGCGTACAACAGGTTTTTGTGCATACGCATACTTTGTACATGAGGCCCCAGGGCTGTGTGCGGTGATTTTTATGAATAAAGTTAATTTTATTAAGTGCAAAATTAGTTTCTTGTCAGCTGATGTCCACCAAGTTCATCAGAAAGTTTTGTGCTTGTTCAAATCTGAGCGATCAGGTGGAGAGATTTGTCTTCTACTTTTCCTGTGGCTGATGGTTCATTCTGGGCTTCTGAAAGGTCCGGTGTCAATTCAGGACAAGTGGACATGAAGCTCGTCTGTCTCTGAAAGGACGCGCCATGTCAGACACGTCAGATAAGTAATGATGACAACCTGTAGTACTAACTAACTAAAAACCATCACCACGGAAGACAAAACCAGTTAAATAAAATGAACCCTTTTCCGTGTTTCTGTACGTGAACATTGTTTGGATCATGTGTACATGTTTTTTTTTTTTTTGCTGCCGTGTTCCTGACAGGCCTGTCATGAAAACACCACATGTGGAATGTTTTAATATATAGGTAGGTACATTAAGTTCATTGTGGACTCACCACAGTTATGTCCTTTTTTCCATCAATTGTATAATCCAGAGGTTGACTCTCAGTGCGCCGTGTGGAGCTCCAGTCCAGTCAGAGGACGACAACGTGAGAACAGGACAACAGTCATGTGACTTTTTTCAGTCCCTGCAACGTTTTTTTTTTTTTATTTTTTTAATCTGTTTCTATCCAGTGAAAGGTGCTAATTACACTATTTTCCTTGCATGAAGTTTTTATCAGATTTTGGGTCATTTGGGGGCTGAATCTGAATCTATTGTTAGTTTTCACCAGTCACATCATGTTTTTGAGATCTGAAAACATATTTCTCTGCTGTCTCACACTTCTTCAGACATAAATGATATTACGGCTTTTTGTTCACATTTCGTGAACCTGGTTTAAAAATGATGCTTTTGAAGCTGCTTTTGTGCAATTAGTGGCATCAAACTTGTGAGTGAATGAACAACTTTTGTCTTCCATCAATACAGAACATGCAGATTTATCTGAGTTTAAAAGCAGGAAATTAGAGGTCATCCATGTCTTTATGTCTGTAAGACAATCCTGCAGTTTAGCTAATTGGTGTGTGTCCTCTGGCTTCATGGATAGATAAAGCTGGGTATCATCTGCGTAACAATGAAAATTTAAGCAATGCCGTCTAATAATACTGCCTAAGGGAAGCATGTATAAAGTGAATAAAATTGGTCCTAGCACAGAACCTTGTGGAACTCCATAATTAACTTTAGTCTGTGAAGAAGATTCCCCATTTACATGAACAAATTGTAATCTATTAGACAAATATGATTCAAACCACCGCAGCGCAGTGCCTTTAATACCTATGGCATGCTCTAATCTCTGTAATAAAATTTTATGGTCAACAGTATCAAAAGCAGCACTGAGGTCTAACAGAACAAGCACAGAGATGAGTCCACTGTCCGAGGCCATAAGAAGATCATTTGTAACCTTCACTAATGCTGTTTCTGTACTATGATGATCTACAGCCGAGAGATGTAGTTCCTCCAGCGTGTTCTGGGTCTTCCCCGGGGCCTCCTCCCAGAGGGACGTGCCCGGAACACCTCTCCAGCGAGGTGTCCAGCGGGCATCCGGAAAAGATGCCCGAGCCACCTCAACTGACTCCTTTCAACGTGGAGGAGCAGGGGCTCGACTCCGAGCTCCTCCCGAATGACCGAGCTCCTCACCCTATCTCTAAGGGAGCGCCCAGCCACCCTGCGGAGGAAACTCATCTCGGCCGCTTGTACTCGCAATCTCATTTTTTCGGTCATGAGCCAAATCTCATGACCATAGGTGAGGATCGGAACATAGATCGATGGGTAAATCGAGAGCTTTGTAGAATGAGGAGTGGGCACACTGGAGGTAGAAGGCACCTGTGGTGTGGAGTGTGGTGTGGGCACACTGGAGGTAGAAGGCACCTGTGGTGTGGGGTGTGGTGTGGGCACACTGGAGGTAGAAGGCACCTGTGGTGTGGGGCGTGGAGTGGGCACACTGGAGGTAGAAGGCACCTGTGGTGTGGGGCGTGGAGTGGGCACACTGGACGTAGAAGGCACTTGTGGTGTGGGGCGTGGAGTGGGAACACTGGAGGTAGAAGGCACCTGTGGTGTGGGGTGTGGAGTGGGCACACTGGTGGTAGAAGGCACTTGTGGTGTGGGGCGTGGAGTGGGCACACTGGAGGTAGAAGGCACTTGTGTGGGGTGTGGAGTATGCACACTGGAGGTAGAAGGCACTTGTGGTGTGGGGCATGGAGTGGGCACACTGGAGGTAGAAGGCACTTGTGTGGGGCGTGGAGTGGGCACACTGGAGGTAGAAGGCACTTGTGTGGGGCGTGGAGTGGGCACACTGGTGGTAGAAGGCACTTGTGGTGTGGGGTGTGGAGTGGGCACACTGGAGGTAGAAGGCACTTGTGTGGGGTGTGGAGTAGGCACACTGGTGGTAGAAGGCACTTGTGGTGTGGGGCGTGGAGTGGGCACACTGGAGGTAGAAGGCACTTGAGTGGGGTGTGGAGTAGGCACACTGGAGGTAGAAGGCACTTGTGGTGTGGGGCGTGGAGTCGGCACACTGGAGGTAGAAGGCACTTGTGTGGGGCGTGGAGTGGGCACACTGGAGGTAGAAGGCACTTGTGGTGTGGGGCGTGGAGTGGGCACACTGGAGGTAGAAGGCACTTGTGGTGTGGGGCGTGGAGTGGGCACACTGGAGGTAGAAGGCACTTGTGGTGTGGGGTGTGGAGTCGGCACACTGGTGGTAGAAGGCACTTGTGTGGGGTGTGGAGTGGGCACACTGGAGGTAGAAGGCACTTGTGTGGGGTGTGGAGTAGGCACACTGGAGGTAGAAGGCACTTGTGTGGGGTGTGGAGTAGGCACACTGGAGGTAGAAGGCACTTGTGTGGGGTGTGGAGTAGGCACACTGGAGGTAGAAGGCACTTGTGGTGTGGGGCATGGAGTGGGAACACTGGAGGTAGAAGGCACTTGTGGTGTGGGGTGTGGAGTGGGCACACTGGAGGTAGAAGGCACTTGTGGTGTGGGGCATGGAGTGGGAACACTGGAGGTAGAAGGCACTTGTGGTGTGGGGCGTGGAGTGGGCACACTGGAGGTAGAAGGCACTTGTGGTGTGGGGCATGGAGTGGGAACACTGGAGGTAGAAGGCACTTGTGGTGTGGGGTGTGGAGTGGGCACACTGGAGGTAGAAGGCACTTGTGGTGTGGGGCATGGAGTGGGAACACTGGAGGTAGAAGGCACTTGTGGTGTGGGGTGTGGAGTGGGCACACTGGAGGTAGAAGGCACTTGTGTGGGGCGTGGAGTGGGCACACTGGAGGTAGAAGGCACTTGTGTGGGGCGTGGAGTGGGCACACTGGAGGTAGAAGGCACTTGTGTGGGGTGTGGAGTGGGAACACTGGAGGTAGAAGGCACTTGTGGTGTGGGGTGTGGAGTGGGAACACTGGAGGTAGAAGGCACTTGTGGTGTGGGGTGTGGAGTGGGCACACTGGAGGTAGAAGGCACTTGTGGTGTGGGGTGTGGAGTGGGCACACTGGAGGTAGAAGGCACTTGTGTGGGGCGTGGAGTGGGCACACTGGAGGTAGAAGGCACTTGTGTGGGGCGTGGAGTGGGCACACTGGAGGTAGAAGGCACTTGTGTGGGGTGTGGAGTGGGAACACTGGAGGTAGAAGGCACTTGTGGTGTGGGGTGTGGAGTGGGAACACTGGAGGTCGAAGGCACTTGTGTGGGGCGTGGAGTGGGCACACTGGAGGTAGAAGGCACTTGTGTGGGGCGTGGAGTGGGCACACTGGAGGTAGAAGGCACTTGTGTGGGGTGCATGTTTATTCTCGTATATTTGTGACTTACTTCTCGCAAATTTGCTTATTTTTTCCTCACATATTTGCATGTTTATAAACTCAAAAATTTGCGTATTTAATTGTGGCAAATTTGCTACTTTTTTCTTGCAGATTTGCATGTTTTTAATCTGGCAAATTTGCGTGTTATTTCTCGTAAATTTGCATGTTTATTCTTGTATATTTGTGACTTTAAACTCGAAAATGTAATCTGGCAAATTTGCGTGTTATTTCTTGTAAATTTGCATGTTTATTCTCGTATATTTGTGACTTTAAACTTGAAAATATAATCTACATTTTGTTTCCTGTCTTTGAGTGGCCCTAATACGCCATCGTACTAATACGTCATTGTAAAAATGTTTGTTTACAAACGTTTTTGTACAACAGCGTATTAGGGCCATTCAAAGACAGGAAAAAAAATGGAGATTATATTTTCGAGTTTAAAGTCACAAATGTACGAGAATATACGTGCAAATTTACGAGAAATAACACACAAATTTGCGAGATTAAAAACATGCAAATCTGCAAGAAAAAAGTAGCAAATTTGACAATTAAACGCACATTTTCGAGATTCTAAACATGCAAATATGTGAGAAAAAAAGAAGCAAATTTGTGAGAAGTAAGTCACAAATATACGAGAATAAACATGCAAATTTATGAGAAATAACATGCAAATTTGTGACATTATAAAAATGTACATTTGCGAGAAAAAGACAATGCGAGATTAGAACACGTAAAACTACAGGTACATAAATGCACATGCAAATGCAGTCTATTGGTGCCTTAGTGATGGAATGAGACGGAACAATGACTTCATCATGTACGTTTTTACCGTCAAAAAGAATTAAGAGATGGGCAGCAGTTTCAATATTTAATGTCTGAGAGATAAGAGAAATAATTATTTCTCATTATCTCTCATTATAATGCCATAATGCCTGTGCTTGCAGTTTATGCAAATGCAGGTAACAGCTCCCTGGATGCTGATTTGGATATTTATCAAATGATTAAGTTGATGTAGCTAGCGTTGAATGTATTTTTTATGTATGCTTTTAAGTTGCATAGGCTCAATATCCTTTACATTTACTAGCAGGTTATTAAAAATTAATAAAACTTAATAGGCTAAAGCAACTACTGTAAATGAACAAGTTTTTAAAATTATTTTTCTATATTTATATTTTTAGTTATATTGGTCTGTGTCATTAGGTCAGATAATGCAAACCATGTATGATTTAAGGTTGTTGATTGATATTGTGGTGTCTTTTTACAGCAAAGGGCAGAGTCTTGACAGTCTCTGATTTTTTGCTAGAACGTGGTGTCCAGAGGAGGTTTTTAACCATCTGGAGAATGAAAAGGTACCAGTAATACACACACTAAATATTTATAAGCAGTCATTGCCATGTGTCATCCTAATTAACGTTTTTGTGACTAATCTGTTAACTGATGTTATGTCCTTTACTTCCACAGATTGACATCCATGTCATTTGTCTTATGGAGGACAACGATCTGGCTAATTATATTCCATCATATGGGGATCATCTGGCATTGAGAAACTTTTGCAAAGGTCAAACATCTCTTGAGAGGAGGAAGACTGGACTTTTTGAAAAACTGAGGTCAAAACTTCAACAGAGAACAGAAACTGCTGCCAATAAAAATAAAGGAACACTACAGCACAATGAACGCACTGGTCCTGCCAAAAAGCGAAGTAAAGCGAGCCATCGCAAAACTGAAATAGGGTGGATTCATTTTGAGAAGGGGGAGTTTAAGAAAATAAAAGGAAAGTGATTTTAGATTTGAGCTCTGGGATTATAAGCAAAATAGAATCACTGAGGAGGATATTACCATCTGTGTTTTCTATGACACTACATGTGTGTCCAGGTTTCCATTTTATATTGCTACTTTTCACAAAACACAGCCAAGTCCTACAGACGCATCTGAATCAGAAGCAGGAAACAATGATACAGAACTCCTGGAGTCAAGTGACAATGAAAGTGATAAAGATCATTCTAATCAACAGACAGATGATGATTCATCAGAAGATGGTGACCTGTTAGTTCATGATCATGTTGAAGGCGGCACACTTAGCCACCCAGCCTTACCTAATGCAGACAGATTTCTCCTCAGTCATTGACCACAGCTATGCCCAAGACCGTCAACACAACACAGAGCTTGTGGACCTCATCTCCTCGTCTGATGATGAAGTCACAGTTGGCTCACATGTTGATACTGCAGAATATTCATCAGATCAATCAATCAATCAATCAATTTTTTTTATATAGCGCCAAATCACAACAAACAGTTGCCCCAAGGCGCTTTATATTGTAAGGCAAGGCCATACAATAATTATGTAAAACCCCAACGGTCAAAACGACCCCCTGTGAGCAAGCACTTGGCTACAGTGGGAAGGAAAAACTCCCTTTTAACAGGAAGAAACCTCCAGCAGAACCAGGCTCAGGGAGGGGCAGTCTTCTGCTGGGACTGGTTGGGGCTGAGGGAGAGAACCAGGAAAAAGACATGCTGTGGAGGGGAGCAGAGATCGATCACTAATGATTAAATGCAGAGTGGTGCATACAGAGCAAAAAGAAAAAGAAACAGTGCATCATGGGAACCCCCCAGCAGTCTACGTCTATAGCAGCATAACTAAGGGATGGTTCAGGGTCACCTGATCCAGCCCTAACTATAAGCTTTAGCAAAAAGGAAAGTTTTAAGCCTAATCTTAAAAGTAGAGAGGGTGTCTGTCTCCCTGATCTGAATTGGGAGCTGGTTCCACAGGAGAGGAGCCTGAAAGCTGAAGGCTCTGCCTCCCATTCTACTCTTACAAACCCTAGGAACTACAAGTAAGCCTGCAGTCTGAGAGCGAAGCGCTCTATTGGGGTAATATGGTACTACGAGGTCCCTAAGATAAGATGGGACCTGATTATTCAAAACCTTATAAGTAAGAAGAAGAATTTTAAATTCTATTCTAGAATTAACAGGAAGCCAATGAAGAGAGGCCAATATGGGTGAGATATGCTCTCTCCTTCTAGTCCCCGTCAGTACTCTAGCTGCAGCATTTTGAATTAACTGAAGGCTTTTTAGGGAACTTTTAGGACAACCTGATAATAATGAATTACAATAGTCCAGCCTAGAGGAAATAAATGCATGAATTAGTTTTTCAGCATCACTCTGAGACAAGACCTTTCTGATTTTAGAGATATTGCGTAAATGCAAAAAAGCAGTCCTACATATTTGTTTAATATGCACTTTGAATGACATATCCTGATCAAAAATGACTCCAAGATTTCTCACAGTATTACTAGAGGTCAGGGTAATGCCATCCAGAGTAAGGATCTGGTTAGACACCATGTTTCTAAGATTTGTGGGGCCAAGTACAATAACTTCAGTTTTATCTGAGTTTAAAAGCAGGAAATTAGAGGTCATCCATGTCTTTATGTCTGTAAGACAATCCTGCAGTTTAGCTAATTGGTGTGTGTCCTCTGGCTTCATGGATAGATAAAGCTGGGTATCATCTGCGTAACAATGAAAATTTAAGCAATACCGTCTAATAATACTGCCTAAGGGAAGCATGTATAAAGTGAATAAAATTGGTCCTAGCACAGAACCTTGTGGAACTCCATAATTAACTTTAGTCTGTGAAGAAGATTCCCCATTTACATGAACAAATTGTAATCTATTAGACAAATATGATTCAAACCACCGCAGCGCAGTGCCTTTAATACCTATGGCATGCTCTAATCTCTGTAATAAAATTTTATGGTCAACAGTATCAAAAGCAGCACTGAGATCTAACAGAACAAGCACAGAGATGAGTCCACTGTCCGAGGCCATAAGAAGATCATTTGTAACCTTCACTAATGCTGTTTCTGTACTATGATGAATTCTAAAACCTGACTGAAACTCTTCAAATAGACCATTCCTCTGCAGATGATCAGTTAGCTGTTTTACAACTACCCTTTCAAGAATTTTTGAGAGAAAAGGAAGGTTGGAGATTGGCCTATAATTAGCTAAGATAGCTGGGTCAAGTGATGGCTTTTTAAGTAATGGTTTAATTACTGCCACCTTAAAAGCCTGTGGTACATAGCCAACTAACAAAGATAGATTGATCATATTTAAGATCGAAGCATTAAATAATGGTAGGGCTTCCTTGAGCAGCCTGGTAGGAATGGGGTCTAATAAACATGTTGATGGTTTGGATGAAGTAACTAATGAAAATAACTCAGACAGAACAATCGGAGAGAAAGAGTCTAACCAAATACCGGCATCACTGAAAGCAGCCAAAGATAACGATACGTCTTTGGGATGGTTATGAGTAATTTTTTCTCTAATAGTTAAAATTTTGTTAGCAAAGAAAGTCATGAAGTCATTACTAGTTAAAGTTAATGGAATACTCAGCTCAATAGAGCTCTGACTCTTTGTCAGCCTGGCTACAGTGCTGAAAAGAAACCTGGGGTTGTTCTTATTTTCTTCAATTAGTGATGAGTAGAAAGATGTCCTAGCTTTACGAAGGGCTTTTTTATAGAGCAACAGACTCTTTTTCCAGGCTAAGTGAAGATCTTCTAAATTAGTGAGACGCCATTTCCTCTCCAACTTACGGGTTATCTGCTTTAAGCTACGAGTTTGTGAGTTATACCACGGAGTCAGACACTTCTGATTTAAAGCTCTCTTTTTCAGAGGAGCTACAGCATCCAAAGTTGTCTTCAATGAGGATGTAAAACTATTGACGAGATACTCTATCTCCCTTACAGAGTTTAGGTAGCTACTCTGCACTGTGTTGGTATATGGCATTAGAGAACATAAAGAAGGAATCATATCCTTAAACCTAGTTACAGCGCTTTCTGAAAGACTTCTAGTGTAATGAAACTTATTCCCCACTGCTGGGTAGTCCATCAGAGTAAATGTAAATGTTATTAAGAAATGATCAGACAGAAGGGAGTTATCAGGGAATACTGTTAAGTCTTCTATTTCCATACCATAAGTCAGAACAAGATCTAAGATATGATTAAAGTGGTGGGTGGACTCATTTACTTTTTGAGCAAAGCCAATAGAGTCTAATAATAGATTAAATGCAGTGTTGAGGCTGTCATTCTCAGCATCTGTGTGGATGTTAAAATCGCCCACTATAATTATCTTATCTGAGCTAAGCACTAAGTCAGACAAAAGGTCTGAAAATTCACAGAGAAACTCACAGTAACGACCAGGTGGACGATAGATAATAACAAATAAAACTGGTTTTTGGGACTTCCAATTTGGATGGACAAGACTAAGAGACAAGCTTTCAAATGAATTAAAGCTCTGTCTGGGTTTTGGATTAATTAATAAGCTGGAATGGAAGATTGCTGCTAATCCTCCACCCCGGCCCGTGCTACGAGCATTCTGACAGTTAGTGTGACTCGGGGGTGTTGACTCATTTAAACTAACATATTCATCCTGCTGTAACCAGGTTTCTGTTAGGCAGAATAAATCAATATGTTGATCAATTATTATATCATTTACCAACAGGGACTTAGAAGAGAGAGACCTAATGTTTAATAGACCACATTTAACTGTTTTAGTCTGTGGTGCAGTTGAAGGTGCTATATTATTTTTTCTTTTTGAATTTTTATGCTTAAATAGATTTTTGCTGGTTATTGGTAGTCTGGGAGCAGGCACCGTCTCTACGGGGATGGGGTAATGAGGGGATGGCAGGGGGAGAGAAGCTGCAGAGAGGTGTGTAAGACTACAACTCTGCTTCCTGGTCCCAACCCTGGATAGTCACGGTTTGGAGGATTTAAGAAAATTGGCCAGATTTCTAGAAATGAGAGCTGCTCCATCCAAAGTGGGATGGCTGCCGTCTCTCCTAACAAGACCAGGTTTTCCCCAGAAGCTTTGCCAATTATCTATGAAGCCCACCTCATTTTTTGGACACCACTCAGACAGCCAGCAATTCAAGGAGAACATGCGGCTAAACATGTCACTCCCGGTCTGATTGGGGAGGGGCCCAGAGAAAACTACAGAGTCCGACATTGTTTTTGCAAAGTTACACACCGATTCAATGTTAATTTTAGTGACCTCCGATTGGCGTAACCGGGTGTCATTACTGCCGACGTGAATTACAATCTTACCAAATTTACGCTTAGCCTTAGCCAGCAGTTTCAAATTTCCTTCAATGTCGCCTGCTCTGGCCCCCGGAAGACAATTGACTATGGTTGCTGGTGTCGCTAACTTCACATTTCTCAAAACAGAGTCGCCAATAACCAGAGTTTGATCCTCGGCGGGTGTATCGTCGAGTGGGGAAAAACGGTTAAAGATGTGAACGGGTTGGCGGTGTACACGGGGCTTCTGTTTAGGGCTACGCTTCCTCCTCACAGTCACCCAGTCGGCCTGCTTTCCCGGCTGCTCGGGATCTGCCAGGGGGGAACTAACGGCGGCTAAGCTACCTTGGTCCGCACCGACTACAGGGGCCTTGCTAGCTGTAGAATTTTCCACGGTGCGGAGCCGAGTCTCCAATTCGCCCAGCCTGGCCTCCAAAGCTACGAATAAGCTACACTTATTACAAGTACCATTACTGCTAAAGGAGGCCGAGGAATAACTAAACATTTCACACCCAGAGCAGAAAAGTGCGGGAGAGACAGGAGAAGCCGCCATGCTAAATCGGCTAAGAGCTAGTAGCTACGCTAAGCTAGCGGATTCCTAAAAACACGCAAAGCGAATAATGTGTAAATAATTTAGAGGTGATTCAGCAGAAGGAGTGCTTTAGTTAAGGCACGTAAAGATTACACTGGGAAACAAATCGTAATCTAGATAACTAGATCAATCTAACTGCGCAGATCAAACAGCTAACAGATACAGAAAAACACCGCTGTGCTCCGGAACAAGAAGTGATACAATACCGCAGTGAGAGCCGACCACCAGTAGAGTCAAGTAAAAAAGTAAAAAAAAAAAAAAAAAAAAAAAAAAAAAAAAAAAAAAAAAAAAAAAAAAAATAAAAAGGTAAAAAAGTAAAAAAGTCTTGAAAAAGACTATTAGTTCAAAGTCCAAAGCAGCAGGTAGCAGTCTCTGTGTAAACAGTCCCAACAGAGAGCCAAAATTAACAGATACAGCAAAACACCGCTGTGCTCCGGAACAGGAAGTGATACAATACCGCAGTGAGAGCCAACCCAACACTGAATCAACGAAACAACGAAATCAACATACATACCAATGATGAGAACGACACAGAGACATATGACTTTGAATTCATGTTGCAACAGCCGCCTTCCACTTCCAGTGTGCCCACTCCACGCCCCACACCACAGTTGCCTTCTACCTCCTCTACCTCTACCTTCTACCTCTGAATCATCCAGTTGGTCACTGGTGAACTTCAAACAGGCCTGGACATGTGCTGGCTTGAGCAGGGGGACCTTGCTGCCCTGCAGGATTTTAAACCATGACAGCATCATGTGTTACTAATGTAATCTTTGTGACTGTGGTCCCAGCTCTCTTCAGGTCATTAACCAGGTCCTCCTGTGTAGTTCTGAGCTTTCTCAGAATCATCTTTACCCCACAAAGTGAGATCTTGCATGGAATCCCAGACTGAGGGAGATTGACAGTCATCTTGTGTTTCTTCCACTTTCTAATAAATAATCATAACAGTTGTTGTCTTCTACCAAGCTGCTTGCCTGTTGTCCTGTAGTCCATCCCAGCCTTGTGCAGGTCTACAGTTTTGTCCCTGGTGTCCTTAGACAGCTCTTTGGTCTTGGCTATGGTGGACAGGTTGGAGTGTGATTGATTGAGTATGTGAACAGGTGTCTTTTATACAGGTAACAAGTTCAAACAGGTGCAATTAATACAGGTAAAGAGTGTAGAATAAGAGGGCTTCTTAAAGACAAATTAACAGGTCTGTGAGAGACAGAATTCTTGCTGGTTGGTAGGTGGTCAAATACTTATTTTATGCAATAAAATGCAAATGAATTAATTATTTAAAAATCATATAATGTGATTTTCTGGATTTTTTTTTAGATTCTGTCTCTCACAGTTGAAGTGGACCTATGATAAAAATTACAGACCTCTACATTCTTTGTAGGTGGGAAAACCTGCAAAAATCACAGGGGGTCAAATACTTATTTTCCCCACTGTACCTGTCATAAGGAGGGTAAAGAACGTTATTAAAAACATCAAGCAGTGGACTCGTGACAGCATCCTTGCGTTGCAGGGTTGCTTGGAGTCCACAGATTGGAACAGCCTCCTGGTCCCTTCTAAGGACTTGGAGGAGCAAGTGGATATCAAATCAAATGAATTTTATTTATATAGCGCCAAATCACAACAAACAGTTGCCCCAAGGCGCTTTATATTGTAAGGCAAGGCCATACAATAATTATGCAAAACCCCAACGGTCAAAACGACCCCCTGTGAGCAAGCACTTGGCTACAGTGGGAAGGAAAAACTCCCTTTTAACAGGTTTCTTCCTGGAGCTGTTAAAAGCTGGAGTTTTAAACCTAACCAGACCCCTCCTACCGAGAGGCAGACTGCTATAGGCTGGTAACCTATAGTTAAAATTTTGTTAGCAAAGAAAGTCATGAAGTCATTACTAGTTAAAGTTAATGGAATACTCAGCTCAATAGAGCTCTGACTCTTTGTCAGCCTGGCTACAGTGCTGAAAAGAAACCTGGGGTTGTTCTTATTTTCTTCAATTAGTGATGAGTAGAAAGATGTCCTAGCTTTACGGAGGGCTTTTTTATAGAGCAACAGACTCTTTTTTCCAGGCTAAGTGAAGATTTTCTAAATTAGTGAGACACCATTTCCTCTCCAACTTACGGGTTATCTGCTTTAAGCTGTGTGTTTGTGAGTTATACCACGGAGTCAGGCACTTCTGATTTAAAGCTCTCTTTTTCAGAGGAGCTACAGCATCCAAAGTTGTCCTCAATGAGGATATAAAATTATTGACGAGATAATCTATCTCACTCACAGAGTTTAGGTAGCTACTCTGCCCTGTGTTGGTATATGGCATTGGAGAAGATAAAGAAGGAATCATATCCTTAAACCTAGTTACAGCGCTTTCTGAAAGACTTCTACTGTAATGAAACTTATTCCCCACTGCTGGGTAGATTAAAGTAAATGTAAATGTTATTAAGAAATGATCAGACAGAAGGGGGTTTTCAGGGAATACTCTTAAGTCTTCAATTTCCATATCATAAGTCAGAACAAGATCTAAAGTATGCTTAAAGTGGTGGGCTCATTTACATTTTGAGCAAAGCCAGTTGAGTCTAATAATAGATTAAATGCAGTGTTGAGGCTGTCATTCTCAGCATCTGTGTGGATGTTAAAATCGCCCACTATAATTATCTTATCTGAGCTAAGCACTAAGTCAGACAAAAGTTCTGAAAATTCACAGAGAAACTCACAGTAACGACCAGGTGGACGATACATAATAACAAATAAAACTGTTTTTTGGGACTTCCAATTTGGATGGACAAGACTAAGAGTCAAGCTTTCAAATGAATTAAAGCTCTGTCTGGGTTTTTGATTAATTAATAAGCTGGAATGGAAGATTGCTGCTAATCCTCCGCCTCGGCCCGTGCTATGAGCGTTCTGGCAGTTAGTGTGACTCGGGGGTGTTGCCTCATTTAAACTAACATAATCATTCTGCTGTAACCAGGTTTCTGTAAGGCAGAATAAATCAATATGTTGATCAATTATTATATCATTTACCAACAGGGACTTAGAAGAGAGAGACCTAATGTTTAATAGACCACATTTAACTGTTTTAGTCTGTGGTGCAGTTGAAGTGCTATATTATTTTTTCTTTTTGAATTTTTATACTTAAATAGATTTTTACTGGTTATTGGTGGTCTGGGAGCAGGCACCGTCTCTATGGGGATGGGGTATTGGATACTGTGTCATCATGTATCAACTTTTGTGTGGACAATATCATCCCCTCTAAAACAGTCATCATCTTCCCTAACAACAAACCTTGGATTAGTAAGGAACTGAAGGAAATCCTTAAGAAAATCACTGGTTCAGAGATTGAAAAGAAGGAGGTCAAGAAGGTAGTTAAGCATGCCATAAAATCTGCCAAGCTGAAATATAAAAACAAGGTGCAGAAAAATTTCACTCAGGGGAACCTCCACTCAGCCTGGCAGCACCTTTCCATCCTGTATTCGACACAGCACGGCTCCCGAGCCCCGGCTACTGGAATCGGTGTATAAGACAAAAGGTAAGTTAAAATCAGCATATGCCAGAATGGGTGCTGACGTGAGTGAATCTTTCAAAATCCTAAAAGCCTCTGTCCAAGATTCATCCCAGTCAGTCAAGAGTTGTTTTCCAGAATGTTTAGAATTTTTAGGGCTAATTCCTATTAATAGATGGTTCAAAGGGCTGGCAATCTTTGCGAAGTCTTTAACAAAACAACAATAGTAGTCATCCAGACCCAGGAATGACTGAAGTTGTTTGACTGTTTCAGAGACAGGCCACTCTTTAATGCATTTTACTTTTTCAGGATTGGGGGAAATTCCTGAAGCAGACGCTAGATGTCCTAGATACTGAACTTTTTTTTCAGGAAACGACATTTCTCTGGTCTCAGTTTCAGGCCGTGTGTTCCATGTTTTTCCACAACATAGTCCAAGTGGGTGAGATGAGAGTCGAAGTTGGGGGAGTATATTATCACGTCATCCAAATAAATCAGGACAGATTGTAAATTTTGGTCTCCAAGACAGGTGTGCATTAGTCATTGGAAAGTCGCAGGTGCATTGGACAATCCGAAGGGCATTCTTGTAAACTCATACAGCCCCACTGGAGTAACAAAAGCAGTCTTTTCTCTGTCACTAGGAGCAACCTGCACTTGCCAGTATCCACTGGCAAAGTCCAATGTTGTAAAAAATTCTGCTTTCCCCAAGCAGCTAAGGACTCCTCTATACAGGGAAGTGGATAAGCATCTCTGTGCGTGACTGCATTCAATATCCACACAAAATCGGAGACTCCCATCCTTGCGTACCAACACTATGGGGGCTGCCCATGGACTATTGCTAGGCACAATAATCTCGGAGTCCATCATGCCTTGGATCAAGGCCTTCACCTCTTGATATATTTGTGGTGGAATTTGGCGGTAGCGTTCTCTGATGGATGGTGTGTCTACTGTTGGAATCACATGCTGCACTGTTGTCGTTTGCCCATAATCCTCATTTATTGCAAAGACGACTGTTTGCAGAGAAGGGCCTTGCAATCAATCTTTCTCTTCTGCACACAGGTCGACATCATTCAAATTAGGGACAACATTAGGTTCAGCACACACTTTATTCTTATTTGTACTCACTCTGACTATTTGCCCTGACATGGGTCAAGGTTACATTGTTCTCTGGGATTATGTCTGCAGACTTAACTTCACAAGGTTTTGCCAACAACTGATGTCGATACAGGTATATTGGCAAATTATTCAGGTTTCTGACTTTCATTGAAACTCGTCCACACTGAACAGTTGACAATGAACTTGCAATTAAAAGTCCACCCACCTCCATCAGTTCCACCAAGCACTGATAGTCCTTTCCATTAATTCCCCCTTTGGTTCGGCCCAACAGCAAGACTTCACTTTGAGGTGGAATTTGGATGGGATGACGATTATAATTGTCCTCACAAATCCAATTGTCCCAACGGAGTCCACAAACTGTGCCTGTCTCAAGCAGATTTTAAAAGCCATAGTCCATGCCTGTTGTTGGGAGGAGTCGCTGGTCATAGAAGCAACAGGGTGATTGTCCATTTTTTTTTCTGAGATGTGAAATTATATTCAATCCCACCACATCATTAGCATCAGTAAGGCAGTGATCTTTCACAATCAGGAGATTAGGTCTGAGCTGCAAAAAAATTATACAGGATCCATCACATGCTCTATACACTGCATTTGGTGGCCCTCCTCAGGGTGCTGACTTCGGTGCCCTGGGTGCAAGACACAGAGGAGAAGAGTGACATTTGTTCCCAGGGCTGTTCACCTCTTTAACTCCTCTTAAGCCTTCTCTTTTTTCCCTGGCAGGAGTGAATTTTGTTTGCAATCCCCTAATGATTTGCTTATGATTTAATTATTTTACTTCTGAAGCACTTATAATTTGGATTGGTATTTATTTATTGTGGGATTATTTTATTTTTGTGTATTCATTCATTTTTTGCTGTTGTTGGTTGTTTGAAATATTGCTGCTCTTGGCATTTGAATTGCCCCTTGGGGACAAATAAAGTTTGAGGAATTTGAATTTTGTAGATGGTAAGGCTTTAGTTTTATTGATAACTGGCCTTTGTTCTGCGGCCACCGTGGTTTGCTGATGCCAGATGGCCTTCACCCTACCAGAGAAGGTGCTGCCATCATGTCTGCGAACATAGATAGAGCTCTACATGGAGGGTAACATGAGGATTTTACAGCAGGCTATGGAGCAAATGATGAGAGACCCTGCAAATATGGGTGTGGAATCCATTATCTTAGCAGGGAAATTAGTGCAGAAAATCCACTATGGTGATAGTGCAGTTTATGTGCCAGGGAGGGAAATTCAACAAGTTCAGACTGTGGCCTGTTTCCGTAGATGTGTCCATAAAAATCATAGAGGGATATGCTTTGTAAACTTAATACCCATTACTACATTGGATGATGTTGAAATTGAGGCTGGCCTGTTGGCTGTTCCAGCAATATCAAAGATTTCATGTCTGCTACCTACAATGCGCGTGGAATGTCTCAGACCTACTTACTTCCAGGGATCTTACATATGCTACTCTGGAACCACCCCTAAACCCAAACAGTCCAACTGTCAAACCTCACAGAGGTCCTTAGTCTGGGTCTCATTAACATAAGATCACTGTCTTCAAAATCATTGTTGATTAATGATCTAATTATGGATCATCACTTAGATATGATTGGGTTATGTGAAACCTGGCTTAAACCTACAGCTGTCCTCCCCTTAAATGAGGCCTACCCACCGGCATTCACATTTAGTCATGTCCCTCTTGATGCGAAGCAAGATGGGATGTTGCTCTTATTTATAAATCTAGGTTTAGCTTATTTGCTGTTGAGGGTCACAAATATAACTCATTTGAACATCTGATTCTCCGCTCTGCCCACGATGCTACATATTGCCAAGGTCAGAAGAATAAAAATCAGCCATATTACTTTGTCACTGTATATAGGCCTCCTGGCCCATATTCTGAATTCTTAGATGAATTTGGTGCATTCATCTCTAACTTGTCAACTAGTGTAGATAACATTCTGATCATTGGTGACTTTAACATTCATATAAATAAGCCTTCTGATCCCCTCTGCGAATCATTTATGGAAATTGTGGATGCATTAGGATTTCAGCAATGCATTCAGGACTTGATGCACATTAGTAAAAATAACCTGGATTTGATTCTCGCATGTGGTATTTCTGTCACGAATATTGACATCATGCCTCTTGCATCAGTGGTCTCTGATCACTCACTTATTAGGTTTACAGTTATGCTGCCATGTTTAGTGGAACAACAACCTTATTTATCACTGTGGTGACACATCAACTCCTCAACTATGACTAAACTTGAAGCTAGACTGCCTGATATCTTAGCTTCATGTTTGGAAAATGACCAATCAGTAGCCAGCCTTGTGGATAGTTTAAACTCTGTGCTCAAAACTACACTTGACAAGATTGTGCCACCTTTATTAAAACCTCACCCGACTGTGCTGGAAATGATTAATCTCTCATTAACTTCTGAATCTGTTCCTAAATGTTTCAAATCTGCAGTGATTAAACCATTACTTAAGAAACCTAATCTTGACCCTTGTGTATTGAAAAACTATTGGCCGATATCAAATCTATCATTTTGCTCTAAAATTCTGGAAAAAGTGGTTTCACGGCAGATTGTGGACTATTTTACTGAGAATAATCTCTTTAATCTCTAAGAATAATCTCTACGAGGCCAAGATCAACAACTTGCTCAGTGACTCCAATACATACGAACATCTGAAGAGAGACCCCATGAGAGGCTATAAGATGAAAATCATTAGCTACCTCCAAAACCTGGAGAAAGAGGGACTCATCGACAGGCAGACATACTACAGACTGTACCCTGGGGACGCCACTCCATGCATCTATGCATGGAGTGGCATCTTGCTTGCCTCTACTGGTGGTTGGCTCACTGCGGTATTGTATCACTTCCTGTTCCGGAGCACAGCGGTGTTTTTCTGTATCTGTTAGCTGTTTAATCTGCGCAGTTAGATTGATCTAGTTATCTAGATTACGATTTGTTTCCCAGTGTAATCTTTACGTGCCTTAACTAAAGCACTCCTTCTGCTGAATCACTTCTAAATTATTTACACATTATTCACTTTGCGTGTTTTTTAGC
>NW_022986539.1:7500-31584 GCF_902500255.1 Thalassophryne amazonica
TACCATATCACCACTTCACAAAACAATGGTTTATTTAAGCACCACAATCCATATGCTGTATGTTAACTGGAATACTTGTTTTGATTTAATTACAGAATAAAGAAAACCAAGAGCCCAGAGGCTTCCAGAGACCAGTAAGTCTGAAAATGGCCACATTATACATCTTTAGCAAGATAGGTGTCCCCAAAACAGATATGTTTGTACATGAAAATACGATACCAGAGTTAATGAGATGATTCATCCTAAGACACTCATTTTCATATGTTTTAAATACTTCCTATGCCTGATGCTTTTGGATTGGAGCCATCTGTCAGGTTTTCTCTTCAAGGGAAGAGAGCAGGAGCCACCTATTTAATTATTTATTTGTTTGTTTGTTTTCATTAATGCTTTGAATCATAGAACTGAGACTTTGAGGGTGCTTAACTTTAAATCATGATGAAACTGTGACTTAAGCAACAAAACAAACAAAAAACATCTTTTGGGTGGAAAGATATTGACAGTTGTCTTGGCTTCATCAATTAAACCAGAGCCCTTGATCCAATGGTAATTGTAATATTGATGGTTGTGGAGTGCAGTTAATAAGGTAATCATTTGAAATGCTACCTATCCACATATTAATGCTTTTCTCCATTTATGTGTATATCAGTTTGCAACACCAAGCATGGCAGCAGGCCCGCAGCGTGTTCAAGTCAAAGCACATACAGAGAAAGACAAATTCGCTATCACAGGTAACTATTTTTAATCATTTCAAGAGCGCAAAAGCATAAAGATGTGCTGGTTTTAATTACAGTCTTCATTATTAGGTCCTGGAAGAGAATGTGTGAGCTCATCCTCCAGTTCAGCTCCAAAGTAAGATGTTTTTTGTCTGCTATATATTTAATTTCTTTTTTGTAAATACAGTCAAGCTTGCCTAAACCATTATCATATAAACCGGATATTCACACTCACCGGACAAAAGCAAAAGTCCCAATGCTTTACAGTATATAACAGATTTTTGCTCGCATTGGACCCAACGTCCCATCCAGTGGCAATGCATTTCCATTAAAAACCCCTCGCATGTATTAGACAGAGCAGTCTGGATGTGCCCAGTAACAGAGGTATGAAATTAAGTTAAGCACTGACATTTGCTGATTCAAGGAAAGTGCAACAAAAGGCTGCTTGTTGATTGTACTGTAATATGGTGTTAACCCCCTTTCACACCAGACCTGAGTAGAGTTGCATTGTGCTGCATATCTAAGTACACAGGAATGGCTGTGGAAGTTGCACACAGAGGGGAGAAGCTTGGCTTCATTACGCTGTTTTTACAGACTGCCTGGGCACGCAGATGGTTTTGATACATTGGAATAAGTCAGAATACATTATTTTCAGGAGTTAATGGACATTTTTTAACATGCCACAATCATGAGAGAACTTGAGGAGGTGAAGGCAGCGCTGCAGCCGGCGATCATGCTCGCTGCAGTTATAGTGAGTTATAGTGGACGTGAAAGCTTGGTCCACCTCTTCTTCTTCCATGGCTTTGAAGCTTCACTGCCAGGAAAGTTCAGTGGGATGAAATCTAACATTGCAGGTATGTAATGATTTAAACAAAAAAAAAAAAAAAGAAAAGAAAAAAGATGTAAAAGGATTTTTCGCCGGACTGGTGTAGGGTTGTGTACAATTGCGGAGGCTTGGTGTACAGTGCCGCATAGACTTACATACAGTAGCGCAGTGTTGTAGAGCACTGCGTCCGGTGCTCTACGCCAAAAGTCCACAAAAAAAAAAAAAATTTAACATGTTTAATTTTTTGCGTCCATTTCGCAGACCTCTTTACATCCCTCAGCGTATTGTCATGTAGGGCTGCATAAGCTTAGCGTAGTCAGTATGCTGTATTACGCAACTCTGTGTTGGTCCGTTGTGAAAGGGGGGTTAAGTTTCATACATCCCTAAGTGTGACAAACCAAAGAGCTTTATATCAGAGCCCTCTGCTAGGTTACGAATAAGTAATAAGTAATCCATTACATACATATAATGGATTTTGTCCATTTTATACATGTAACAGATTTTGATTGTAATGGACAAAATTCGCTGGTCCACCTGAATCCATTCTATGCACATTTTACTGTATTTTGATCAATTTATAGTAGCTGTCTGTCATCTTGAGTCTAGGAGATAAGGAGAAAATGTTTTTCACTGTTTGTCATATGAATATCAGTATACAGTATGTCACAGCACAAATCAAGGCTGTGTTTGTTTTGCACTTTGACCTTGTGAGACACTGTTTCCACAAATGCCCTACGTGTGAACTTTTCATGAGAATGCTTGTCTCTTCCACTTTCTGTCAGGAAGTTTACCATTGATGACTTTGACATTGGCAGACCCCTGGGAAAGGGCAAGTTTGGAAATGTCTACCTTGCTAGGGAAAAGACACTGCAGGCCATCGTGGCACTGAAGGTGCTGTTCAAATCTCAGATGGAGAAGGAGGGTGTAGAACATCAACTCAGGAGGGAAATTGAGATACAGTCTCATCTCAAGTTAGTATTTTTTGAAAACTATTCATGTCCTTGCTGAGCTGATTGTGTTGAACAAACTTTTTTAACCGTGACTGCAGTAACTGTTGGGGACACACAAATTTTGTGACCGTGAACAATTATGTACAATTAAGTACATTTGTCCCTTTTTTTCTTTGGTTTCTGCTTGTGGAATGTGATTATTATAATTCTCTTACTTAAATGTCTTTGTTTTATGTTGACAGTTTTGACTTTTATGGTTTACTTTTATGCTGTACTTTATTTTAGTAGGACAAGGATTATTGTTTTCATGTTTAATATGTCAGCCACTTTGTGACACTCCCCTGGTTGTTGTAACTTACTAGGAATCCGCTTGTTAAATTTCTCATTAGCCTCTAACAGATGCTCTTACACTGCTGGGATGAAAATTGGCACTCTTCCCTTTGTCATCCAATCAGAGTTGCTGATCTTGAATGAATGAATGAATGAATTTATTCAGCACGCACATAAACAAAACAAAATACCAACATAAACTCTTACTAACATACATAAAAAACAAACAAAAGAAAAATACAACAATAACTCAGTTTCTCAAATTACGTGCAGCTGAAAGGGCATGGGCTGAAGCAAAAGTTTGTAAACGCCCACCCCGTACACCCGTTACCATCCACAGTTAAATACACTCAAATAAGATAGAAATCAGAAAATAACATAACTAAACAGAATAGAACAATTTCATATTTACATTTTACATTTACATTTTATATCTACATTAGAATATAGTTAGGTACTAACAATTGCATCAGTGGCATTCCATTATTTTCAATTCATTTAAAGTTTAACACATTTTTACCTTCTATGCAATTACAAATAGTCTTGCACCCTGATCATTACTGACATAATGTCATACACCAAGTACTGTTCAATGTCTATGCAATCGTCTACACTTCTTACTAACTCTATTAACATTTTTACTCGTTTGTGTACTGTGCTAACATAATTTCTTTATATTTCTTTTTGAACTTATAAATGTTTCCGCACAATTTAATGTGGTTATCCAAATGATTCCATAATTTAACTCCACATACTGACACACACCAACTTTTCAGAGTAGTTCTTACATAATTTACTATAAAGTTATCACATCCCCTCAATCCATACTGTCCTTCTCTCTTACAGAACAGTTTCTGTATATTACATGGCAGTTCATTTTTATTGGCTTTAAACATTAGTAATGCAGTATGAAACTTTACCAAATCAGTCATTTTTAATAATTTTGACCTGATAAACAATTCATTTGTGTGGTCTAGATATCCTACTTTATGCAAAATTATAACTGTGCGTTTTTGTAATATAACGAGGGGATGAAGTGAACTCTTATAGTTGTTACCCCATACTTCTATACAGTAAGTTAAATAAGGCAAAATCAATGTACAATATAACACTCGAAGGGCATCATGCTCCAACAAATATTTAACTTTATTAATAACTGCGAGACTTTTGGAAACTTTACTCTGTATATATCTAATGTGCTTTTTCCAACTTATTTTTTCATCTATTATTACACCAAGAAATTTACATTCTGATACTCTTTCAATTTGAACACCATTTATACATATCTTTATCTCAGAGTTTACTTTGTAGTTTTATCTAGATTTAAAGATAATTTATTTGTGTCCATCCAACTTTTTAGTTTATTCAATTCCTCGTTAATAATACGGGTAAGTTCACTATAATTTTCATTTGCATAAAATATCTCTATCCTGGAATCTTGGTTTCCAGGATAGAGATATTTATCTGAGACAGTTTCATGGATGTGTGCAGTTATTTAGGTTGACTAACTCCAGCTTGTCAAAACAAATTCTCAATTTGGTTTGAATCACTAAATAAACTGGACTGGCATATCCAGAAAAAGTGGATCCTTGATCAGCCAGTTGATCTTGGATTTTTTATTTTTTATTTTTTTTATTTTTAGTGAAGTATGTAGAAATATGACCATAGTGTGTCTCTTTGGTTACTTAGGAATCTGGTTGTTGATACTTTACTGTCATTTTGTAATTGCTTCTCATTCTGTGCTATGAACATACATGAATTAGGAAACACAAAAATATGAATTCCATAACAAATCTTCCTGTCAAATATTTACTGTATGTTCAGGCATCCCAACATTCTGCGCTTCTACAACTACTTCCATGACCGCTCCAGGGTGTTCTTAATTCTCGAGTATGCCCCACGTGGTGAAATGTACAAAGAACTGCAGAGATGTGGACGATTTGACGAGCAGCGGACAGCTACAGTAAGTTTTTATGGGTGCTGTCGAAAGTTCTTGTATTGGCTTCTGCTCTTGACCCATTATGTAATAATCACCTCTTTCCTCCCTTCTTCTTAGACACTGCATTTCATCTATGGTATAAGGAGGGCATTAAATATTTCTGTGAACTTTTTAGGGACAATATCTTTCTTAACTTCACTGATATGCCTTCCAAATAATTGAAGAATTGGTAACATCTAATGGTCTGAATATTAATAAATAAAACTTGTTTACCTGTTTCTAATTTCTAGTATATGGAGGAGATAGCTGATGCTTTGATGTATTGCCATGAGAAGAAAGTTATTCATCGTGACATCAAGCCAGAGAATCTGCTTCTTGGCTATCGTGGAGAGCTGAAAATTGCAGATTTTGGATGGTCGGTCCACGCACCATCACTAAGGTAAGGAGCAGGAGATGCAGTATTCCCACTGATGACTGAGTTTGCCCACGTTGACCTCTTCGTGTTAAACTTACACAGGCGTCGTACAATGTGTGGGACGCTGGACTATCTTCCTCCGGAGATGATTGAAGGGCACACACACAGTGAGAAGGTGGACCTGTGGTGCATCGGTGTCCTCTGCTATGAGTGCTTGGTTGGCAGTCCACCTTTTGAAACTTCCAGCCACTCGGACACCTACAAAAGAATTATGAAGGTTGTGATGTTTTTTTTTTTCCCCCTACTTATTTTAACATCTGAGGCACACAGTAAGACTAGGTCATGTTCCACTTCTGCCAGTAAAGGTTTAGTCTACATGAAGCTACATTGAATAAATGCATGATGTGTAGAGCAGTTTGCAAAATGCGTCAAGACCCACAAACCCATCGCAGTAACATTAGGAATATCTCCAGTGGGATCACTGTCCTTGATAAAATGTCCACATAAATACCATTCAAGTTAGAGCCTAGATGTTGACTAATCACAGATCTGTACTGGCCCATAGTGGAGTGAGTGTTCTTTTTATGTTCTGATGGCTGTTATACCAGAAGAGAGTAAAATAATTGTTCGCAGCCTGTCTATCAGGTTGTGTGTGCCAGGCACACTTTCTTGTGCACATAACCAAAATTTTTAAGTGGATGCACATCCACTTAAAAACCTGTTGGGTTTCACAAAGACCCTCTAAGGACCGTCCACTGTACTGAACAGAGGATGGAATAATATACAAATAATGAATGAATGAGTTCAACGGTACTCATGAAATATTTGTACCGTTGAAAGAATGTAAAAACATTCATTATTTGTTTTGTATAACCGCTTAAATTAGATCTTTGTCATTTGATATATATATATATAATTTTTTTTTTTTAATTTCTAGACAGCAGAAAAGGGACTTACATTTTGGTGTTCCACTGTTGCTCAACTCCAACATGAACTTTCAATAGGTGTCCAAATTGTGACGTGTAGTCCAGTGATGCTGTGTACTGACTTCATGCTTCCATTTAAAAAAAAAAAATCTTTCTGTAGTTCCTCAGTCCAGTGAAATATCATGTCAGTTTTACATCTGAACATCTCTTCATGCATCTAGATGGCTTACAGTAGAGTGGAGTGTGTGTGTTACAAGAACTAGCACCGTCAGTTAGCTCAATCAAATCGTCCCACGTGTACTACCAAAAAAAGTCCAGCTTTTCATTCTAAAGTCCTGCTAACAGCCTCCAGACGGCTTACAGTGCTGTGCGTGTATGGGACCAAATTTGCACTCTCAATGCAATGCAACACAAATGGGATGAATAATCCATGTCACGTGACATACAAAGAAAGCACCAATCAAATGACAAGGATCCACTCAGCTGTTATAAAACTATCCCTCTTCAGCTGCTCCCCCCCCAGCCTTTTTGTGTGTGTGTGTGTGTGTGTGTGTGTGTGTGTGTGTGTGTGTGTGTGTGTGTGTGTGTGTGTGTGTGTGTGTGTGTGTGTGTGTGTGTGTGTGTGTGTGTGTGTGTACATATATTTCTAGAGCTCTTGGCGAAACTCTGTTATACCTGCGTTAATGGTAAATGTCCACCAGGTGGAGATATTGCTCCATTTCAAGAACGTTGAGAACAGCCTGCTGTGGGACATGTCATTGTCTAAAGACCTTCCAGCTTAAATTTCAAAAGCAGAGCTCCCACTATTAAATGTGGTAGCACGGTTAGGTCAACAACACAGCTGGTTGTTTTCATTTCCTAAAGCAGTACTACAACCAAAGATATGCATCAATGAATGTCTCTTAATTCTCATCCCAAAATGATGAAGCTAGTTGAATGCTAATGGTATAAGTTCCCAGAAGGGATGCCCAGAGCATGACTGTGCCTTTATAATATGAAAGAGAAAGTATGCAGCATCTGTGACTGTATAGAATTGTAATAATCAATCCTGTCCCATTGAAATAGTCAATGGTGGTTGTTGGCAAGTACGGTTCTGCTTCTAGGTTTCCTCTGCTTGCGCCTCCTGTAGCATTATGTTAATGATTTGTACTGTAGCTGCACTCATTAAATGAGGGGGGGAAATGTTGTTAATTTTTCCAGGTGGATTTGAAGTTTCCTAAAGTCATTAGAGATGGTGGTCGGGACTTGATCTCCAAGCTGCTTCGTCACAACCCCCTCGATCGCCTCCCACTGCAGAGTGTTATTGACCATCCTTGGGTGCGGGCTAACTCCCACAGGGTCTTACCTCCCGTGTGCCCCACCAAGAAGTCTTGAGCCCGCTGTCTGCCCTGAAGGCTTTTTTTTGTTTGTTTTTACAGTCGAGGGGGGGAGATTGTGTTTCACTGCTACAAAATTCAGACTGCTGTTATTCTGCACTTTGTATGATGGTTGTCAGTACATACCCACGTTTTTTTCCTTCTGTTTGGTGTAATATCTTTTATCAATGTCTGATATGCTGTTTGGTGACTTTTTTTTTTCTTCTTACTTTTTTAATCAAAGTTTTTATGTACAGCTGTTTAAACACCTCACACTGAGTGACTTCTCATTTTTTCAGTAACTGTATTTAAGGGCTGTGTTTAAAAAGCTTTTTATTTTGCTTGGTCATACTTTGTCTAATAAATCTAAAGTTCTAATCAATCTAAAGTCAAGCTCTAGTTATCAGATGGTGTGCCTGTTTGTCAAATGTGAAGTTGACGAGTCCGATATAACTGGCACGTTTCGGTACAGAAAGTAAATAAAACTTTTGGACATTTCCCTTGATATGGCTCAGAATCATGATTTTAACAGACAGGTAGCGTGGCCGAGCGGTCTAAGGCGCTGGATTAAGGCTCCAGTCTCTTCGGGGGCGTGGGTTCGAATCCCACCGCTGCCAGGGAATTATTATTTTTTTTTTTCTTCTTTCAGCTTTTAATTCTTGTGAGTTGTGCTAAGGTACACATGTCCACTGCTGAAAATTACTGGTAATTATTTGGTACTAAAAACAAACACAAGCTCAGGAGTTGGTGCATGTTGGGTTTCGACGCTGGAGATCCGGATACGTTTCCCGGTCGCAAAGGCGCTGCAGGTCTGAGTGTCGTCCTGGATCCAGCAGTACGAACTTAGTTTGTTCCCCAATCGTGGTATTAGTGAGGGGTGGACACACGTACCGTGGGACCTTCTAGAAAGAACTTTAGTACTTTCGTTGGTTAGCAGCGTGCACAGAGGGTAGAGCTCTGCTTCGGTTTATTTTAAGAACTATTCGTCAACGAAAACAATAACTGCTAATACGACCGCATCACAGGAATAAAAAAAAAAAAAGCTTTTTTTCGTGTTCTCTTGATAAGTGTTTCTCACGCCGTGTAACTCCAGCACGGTAGGTGGCGACAACGCACACCTTCACCCGCTTCACGGTGGAGGATCCACTTCCAGGACATTTCTGCTTCGAATTTAAAACCGGTGCCTTCGAGTGACATTCTCTGATGTTTTGTCAGTTTTATCGTTTTTAATACCGACATTTTAAAATAATTGAATGTACAAATGGCCGGTTTACCGCCAGGAGACCCACAGTTGGTGTCAATGATCGTCAGCCATTTAAAATCACAGGGTCTGTTCGACCAGTTCAGGAGGGACTGTTTGGCGGACGTCGACACGAAGGTATACTTTTATTTTATTGTAATGGTTTGTCTGTTTATTGTAGGGTTTGGATAATAACTTGGAGAACAGTGGCAGGTTTAGGTGCAGATTGTCTAAGACTCCTGCTGACCTGTCCTGTCAGGTCCACTGATTAGTTTTGTATGTGCTTTTGAACGGAGTTTTGGTTTATTTCACTGTTCACATTTCAGACCATATTAAATTCGCAAGATTAAAAAAAATACAGTAATAAAATTTCTGCACACTAGACCAAAGTTTTCCTGTAGCGCGAACTCTCGTCTTTAATTCAAAGATTTAAACAAGAAATATTTATTCAGCACCACTATTTTCGGATTCAGCTTTTATTTTGACAGTAAAAGTACGCGCATCAAATAGTAATAAAAAGTATCAACAAGGCTTAACAGGGTGAAGATTCCAAAAACGAAGGCATGGAAATGAAATGTAATGGCTGTTTATTTAATTTGTTTTTGTAAATTATCTCTTTTTTAGCCCCCCCCCCCCCCCCCCCTTTTTTTTTACGAGTCAGCAGATGGATACATGAACATTTCCAAGTCGCTGAATATTCCCTGGTTTTTTTACATCAATAATTTGGAAATGTAACCACATTGGTACTGTTTGCTAAAGGCTGTGGATATTGTTATGGTAACTAAGTATGTGTTGGTAGGTTTTATTATTACAGTGGTGATGTGACACCATAACCCTTATAGCCCAAATAACCCAAATCTTCCAGAGATACATGAACTGAAAGAATAACTAAAACAAGAAATGTTGGTTGATATGAAAGGAGTACAAAAACAAAAAAGTTTTATTTTTCCCATTGGAGAGTTGAACCCCGGTCTCCCACGTGACAGGCGGTTTTTCTTACCACAGTACTAAAGAGGAGCTATCAACAAACAGTCGCAGAACATTGATTGCAGTGGCTGCCATAGCATATCCCTAAGAATTAGACTTATGGGCCGTAACCCTAAGTCTTGGGGCTATGCTTACGGCTGACGTAACCATAACCACTTTGTTTGCTAAATCTGATTGAAGTAGGTGGTTCCCCAAACAGAAGGATTTTAATAGAAGAAAACAGATCAACTTTCAGTTCGAGTCTCCTATGTGCCTTCTGGCAGACTGTATCTGAAATTTCCCATCGTTTAGAAAATCATCTGTGCTACTCCACCATTAAGCTGTGTAAATGATAATGCAACAGACAGAAGCTGCACCATGCCCAGTTTCTCCAGTCACACCCACAGAAGTTTATCAGAGGTCTTGGTGGCTTCCCTCACTAGTCTTCTTGCACAGTCATTCATTTTGGGAGAACAGATTTACCATCACACCACCCCCACACCTGATTTAAGATGAATGTCTGCACCACAAGCACAGCCTGATAGCTACATTTCACCTCCATTTTGTTGGTGTACGGGGCAAAGTTCCAAAATTGTCACATTGCAAATACTTATAGACCTAACTATTTGCTTCTGGAAAATATGTAAATGTGTCCCCTTTAAATGTTTTGATCAGTTTATTTAATCAGTCACTGTCAAAGAAAATAACAGAGTTGCTGTTGTTCCACACATGAATGTTGTTTCTTTGTGCCTGGGTGTGCCCCGTATTCAATGACAAGCTTGTCAAAATCTCCTGCAGCCAGCATACTTGAACCTGAAACAAAGAGTGGACAACTTTGTCTCAAATCACCTGTCTAACCACACATGGAGTCCTCATTTGAACAAGAACCAGCTGAGGAACAACATCAGACAACTGGTGCTGCAGTAAGTGCTGCAGAGAATTCTGCTCTTCTGAATAGTGTGTCAAATATGAAACAAGATATCATGAATCTTCTTGGAAAACATTTTTTTTAAGTGTTCTGCTTATTATTATTATTATTATTATTATTATTTGGCATTTACATTCTTCCAGATGATTTTATAAAACAAACTGTTTTCCTTAGATCTGGAATGCTGGAGCAAGGAGTTGACAGGATTGTGGCCCAGGTGGTGGATCCGAAAGTCAGTCACATCTTCAGGCCGCAGGTGGAGCGTGTGGTCTGTGAATTTCTGTCACCGGGCAGCTGTGCTGAGGAACCCGCAGCCCCACAGCTTGCAGCAGAGACAAAACCAGATGGTAGCGTCCCTGAGCAAGGTGCACAGCATTTTATGCTTTATTTATGACTGTTTTTTTTTTTCTTTTTTCTTTTTTTTTATTAATCTCACTGCTTTGCTCACTTTGTGTAGAGTTCAGTGTGAAGGTTTCTCCGATATCCATCTTGATTTAGATTGTCTTCAATTCTTAAAAAATATGAAGCTTCTGAAAATGAGTGAAATTCATTCATTGATTTTATATTGTATTGTGTGTAATATTGGACTATGACAGTATAAACTCTGAGTGGCGTGAGTATATATAGTGAAGTAAGATTTGGAATGTAGCAATAAGCATCTGCCTGGCAGAATTTTCCTCAAACTGGTTTACAAAAATGAAAACTGTTTATTTCGAACATTTGATACAACAACAATTACAAGATAGATCAGTAAAGACAACAACAAAAAAGTTCCTACTGTGTACCCAACATGTACCCAATCTTTCTGATTTTCACTCATACATAATATCTTAATGTGTTTCTAGCCTCATCATCATCAGCTCCAACATCTGGTGCAGCCAGTGATGCTTTGTCCATTCTGGACACTATAACCACTCTGAACCAGGAGGTCAGCACCAGAGTCGGCTCAGTAGCAGAGAAAGGGCGAAAGGGTCAAGGGTCGGATGAACCCATGCAGCTTGCAGAGAACAGCGAGCAGGAAATGAGTCTCCTTGAGGATGGAGACAGTCAGGATGATGTGAAGACACTGGAAGAGGTAGATGAAGCAAAACTAGCACTTGATGTCCAGGCGTTAGACGTTAAGAGAGAGGAACAAATGGATCTGACACCTGAGGGATTAACAGAAGATATAAAGATGGAAGTTGAAGAGCCGACAGCTCAAGAACAGACAGAAGAGGAGAAAGACAAGACACAGAGCAAAACGACAGGAAAAGTCACAGATGAAAAACAGGATGAGGAAATCCAGAAATCCACAACTCAGGCGAAGCAGAAGGCAAGAGAGAGGATAAAGGATGGTGAGCGCATGTGTACTTTGTGCTTATTTACAGCCACATAACCAGATTAATGCACCTGTTTATCCAAGTCACTAATGAACACAAAGCGAATATAACTATGAGAGAATTCGACCTTTACACACCAGAAATTTGGAAGATTTTCAGTTCACCTGATATTATCAGTTGGTAATTGGACCACTATATTGAAGAACTTTTGATAGACTTTTAAATAGAGCCAAGAGAAAAAAAATAAACTCTTCTGGATGTTTATAAATTTGGAATTAATTTTATGTGCATTTGATCAAATTTTCTTGCCTTTTTTTTGTTACATTTTAATGTATTATTAAGGTCAAACAGAATGGGTGCATACAGTCAGGTCCATAAATATTTGGACAGTGCCACATTTTTTTTTATTTATTAAATTTTACTTTAGTATACCACCACAATGGATTTGAAATTAAACAGTCAAGTTGTGCTTGTAGTGTAGACTTTCAATTTTAATTCATGTGATTTAAAAAAAAAAAAAAAAAAATCAACCATTTAGGAATTACAGCCATTTTTATACACAGTCCCTTTATTTTCAGAGCCCACAGCTGGACAGACTAAATAATAGAATTATCTTTAATACAAGTAATCACTTTTACAGCCAGTGTGTTTCTATTCTTTGTTTTGATATTATTTTATCTTGGGGGGGCAGTAATTCAGGTGATGGATACTTCAACATTTCCAAGTCATTGACTGTGTCTTTAACTTTATTTACATCAATCATTTAAGATAAACCATATGGTACAGAATGGTAAATCTGTCTGGAGTAGACCATTTTCAGAAGCTGTATAATTATGCAAAAACGCTAGTGAGGGAAGACACCTATGACAACTCTGAAGGAGCTATAGGATTCTCTAGCTATGGTTGTAGAAGCTGTTCTACTTTTATCTGTTGCACCACCAGTTGTCCAGCTTCATGGTGGAGTGTTATACTGTTTGCACATTTAAATTTTTTTTCCATTAATCTCCAGTGCGGTGGTCTACACAGGTGAAATTACAGAAATTGTCACCGTCCCAATAATTATGAAGTAGACTGTATGTGGTTGCTCATTTTTACAGTACTGTGCTATTATGAAATGTGATAAATGAATTGTTTGGAAATTGACATGTCTTTGCTTTGCAGAGTATTCATTGGAGGACTCTGACCTGGAAGGCTTGAGTGACATTACAGTGAGCTCCGTGCACACCAGTGACCTGTCATCTTTTGAGGAGGAAAGCGATGATGAGCAGCCACCGTCTGATTCTTCTGAAGATGAAGAGCTTCTACCAGACGGTCTCTTAATGGCAGACATTCATTATCACTGCATGACCTCTGTCTAATTTCAAGCAGCAAAAAAATTTATATATATATAGCCACAATGCAAATCCATAATGGATTTGCTGTGCCGACCCTGTGCTAAACGGGAGAAACCAAAAGAAATTACTCAACGTGTACTTTGTTGCACTGTGTGTAACGCTAGCGCCCTCCAGTGGTTGTCTTGTCTAACGACCACTAACATAACAGGTGTTTTCCTTACAGCTGTGGCTTTTTTAATGTGCTCACAGCTACTACAGGTGTTTATATTGTAACACTGGCAGAATTACTGTGTTGTTATTTGTGTGTTTCTCTTTCACCAGATCATGGCGAGAAACCAGAAAGAAAGCAACCGCATGGCGACGTAGGAGAAGAAGACAAGGAGCAGAAGCGCCGCCGCAAGGCCTACGTTCACAAGCCCTTCCTCTACTCCCGTTACTATAGCGACTCGGACGATGAAGTCACTGTGGAAGAGCGGCGGAGATCTGTGGTCAGTTGAACAGATGTTTGTATATCTAGTACAGCATCAGCAGAACATCTGTGCATTAAAATAGTTTGTAGTTAAAGGCTTCGTTTAGCAAGTGACTTGATCACAAGCAAGAAATTCTGTAAGCCGTCATTGTTTATTTACGGTTGTAATTGTTTTCTGTCTGCCTTGTTGTCTTCCTCTGTGTTTCGGCTGTTTTAGGCAAAGGACAAGGAGGAAAGGCTGCTGAAGAGACAACTGAACAGGGAACGAATGGAAGAGAAGCGCAAACAGAAAGCAGCACAGGCTGAAGAACAAGGTTCAGTCCTTCAGTCTGTCATGTTTGTCACCATCTGTCTACTCCTATTAATAATGTTACATCATTTAAAAAGTGCTTCACATTCAGTTATTCCTCACTCCTACAAGAAAGCCATCTTGTGGCAGGCGATATTTGCTGTAAAGTGGCCTTTTATTGTGTTTTGTTATTTTTCCCTAGCCGTCTGATCCCTTCCACTAACTGCCATACTCTTTTAGATCATCACATTTTGTATGCACAATAAAGAAAGAATAATGTTAAACATAATATTGTAGTCCCAGACACAAGTATAAAATGATGGAAAAATTTTCCATTTGATCACCAGGACAAACGAGGAGTCGTTTTAATGCAGATTTTTGAGTAATATTTAGTAGTTAGTGGTGGGCACAGATAACAAAAAAATTAATTTCGATAACAGATAATCAGATAACTGAAACGTTATCTTTGATAAAGATAAACCGATAAACCACCCAAAAATGTATAGGAAGTTACAGATAACCGATAAATTCCAGTATTGTTTCCGGTACACTTGCAACTACTAACAAGGTGATTGAGTTTTAACACCACGATCACTTCTGGAAGCATCAAAAAAGACGACAGACCCAAACAATGAGTCAGCACTTCTGTCTTTGAGCATTCTGCCCCCTGCTGAAAGCTCCTGTTTACTACATGGCTTCCAGCACAGAAGCAAGTTGAGCGAAGCCACGAAGCTCAGCTGTCTACTCAATCACAACGCTGTCGTCAGGCGGAGGTCTTGGAAAATAAAGCAATGCTGAGTTATGGTTTGGTGTATAAATATAATGAATACTGATAGAATAACTCCATTAATGTCAATTCTGTCATTTGTACAAAGTTAAAATATAACATATCTTTTAATGTTGAATAATGCACTAATTCTGAAGTTTTGTAACAAACACAGACAGATCG
Organism: Thalassophryne amazonica; assembly: GCF_902500255.1. Taxonomy (NCBI): domain Eukaryota; kingdom Metazoa; phylum Chordata; class Actinopteri; order Batrachoidiformes; family Batrachoididae; genus Thalassophryne; species Thalassophryne amazonica. The sequence goes on from NW_022986539.1 coordinate 22,449, forward strand.
CAAAGGATTCTGGGTAAAATGTGACTCCGCTAACACTGATTGGTTGACTCATTCATTATGTAAACCAACACGTTAATGTGAGGTGTGTCGTGTTGGTGTTTACAGATAAATGTGCTTTTGTAAAATATTTAGTTTTTTATTTGTAAAAAAGGCATTTAAAAAAAAAAAAAAAGCCAAGTTGTAATTAGATAACCGTCTGATGTAACCGGTGTCAAAAATAAATAATAGAACACTGCCATGATCTACTGGTCCCAGACATTCAGTACTTAAGCTGGGTTTACACTGCTAGTTTTGGCCCTTTTTCAGATGATTTTTCATTCGTGCGAGAATTTTTTGGATCGCACCGAGTTTCAGGTTGATCGCACGTCCTGCATCGTTTAGTATACATGGAGTAACGACCTGCGTTTAACATCTCGCGACCACCTCCTGATCAGCGATCGTATGGTCAGATGAAAATCAAACCTGTTTGATATTCTGGTCGGCCGTCGTGAGGGTATCCCGCTGCTGAAGAGCTACAAGCATCCAACCTCTCGTACTGTGCCTGTGCAAACACAGCAGACCTGTCTTGTAATGTTTGTTTTTTTTTATTCAAGTTTGATGTCTCCCATTGAGAATTTTTGTAAAAAATAAGAAATATAAATAAAATTTGAAAAAAAGCTTCTGATTACGTTTTGCTTCTGGAAACGCGAGTCCGACGTGTGGTTTTTGAACGTACGTGTGTGAGAACATAAATCGGGCACTCTGAACTTTTACACTGTGTGGTTCTGTGGTACAGTTTGAGCTGGAATTGAGTACAGTGATTGAAAATATCATACAGTGTCTGCCCTGCTTCAGGATGAATACTGCCATGAACACTACTGGCCAGTAGATGGCAGTAGAGACCGTGAAAACTTGCCGAAACAAAATTCCAGATAATCCGTGTCTGCTACATTTAAGATGCATGGAATTTAATAAACGCGAACACAATAACAATGTCTATAAACCCAGAGAATATATTCACGAGAGTTTTAGGCACTAGAGTTTAATGCTGTTGTCCGTGGAGCCTGAACAGACTGTCTGAAATGCATTTGTCTTGTCATGAATGTACTGAAATTACCCTAACCTACCAATAATGCACTGGGCATAGCATGTCCACACTAAAATCGGGCACTCTGAACTTTTACACCGTGCAGTTCTGTGGTACAGTTTGAGCTGGAACCGAGTACAGTGATTGAAAATATCATACAGTGTCTGCCCAGCTTCAGGATGAATACTGCCATGAACACTACTGGCCAGTAGATGGCAGTAGAGACCGTGAAAACTTGCCAAAACAAAATTCCAGATAATCCGTGTCTGCTACATTTAAGATGCATGGAATTTAGCCTGAACAGAGTGTCTGAAATGCATTTGTCCTGTCGTGAACATACTGAGATTACCCTATCCTACCAATAATGCACTGGGCACAGCATGCCCACACTAAAACCTTAAAAATTAATGCATTACTTTAAAACTAAAACATATATCTGATATTTTCACTTTATAAAACTTTAGAGGTGACAGTAATTTCAAATAACTTGTCCTAAATTAGTTTGGTTAAAATTTGAACCAGAAGTTAAAAATGTATCCCTCTGGATGACTTGGGTGATATTGCCCGTGTATCAGTATGGGGTTAAAAGAAATTAATTTTTTTTGTTTGTGTGTGTGTGTGACCAGTTCTCCTTTGACTACAGAGGATAGAGCGGTTTCTCCTAGAAGCGGCTCTCCTCTGTATGCAGAGGGTAGAACTACACATCTGCTACAAAACATTTAACAGGTAGGTGCTCAACTGATTTTAAATTTTAAAAATGTTTGTAGCTGTTCAGCTTTGTTTAACACATTAATGGTCTAAAAATTATCGGACAAAAATTTATCAGAAGATAATTAGTCCGATAATGTTTTATAAAGTTATCTGAAAAGATAATCCAATAACGAAAACATTATCTTCGATAATTGTCGGTTATCGGAACTGTGCCCACCACTGGTAGTTGGACAGTAACATGATTTTTATAATTTTGTCTCTGTGCACCGCCACAGTGGTGCTGAAATGAGGCAATAAAGATTGGGTAGATTTGTGCTTTTAATTCAAGCAGTTTAAAAAAATTGCATTAACCTTTTGGGAATAATACACAGTCTCTCCATTTTAGAGGCCATAAATAAATAGAAATCTGTTAAATCTCTTTGGAGTCTAGTTCTGAAAAGTGACTGTGCAAGAAGAAGACAAATTAGTGAAGCCAGCAAAACTCCCAGATGACTCTGAAGGAGCTGTAGGTTTCCGTGGCTGTGACTGGGGGAAACTGCATAGTGGAATGGAACAGAGAAGGGTTTTCTTGAAAAGAGGACATGAAATTTCAGCTCCAGAAGGCCCACGGGAGACTCAAGCGTAGATGTGACCTGTTTTCTTTTGTTAAGAGCTTTTCTTCACACCATCATTGAAGTAATGACCAGTGCATGAACATAAAACGTGCACTCTCCCCATGCAATAATTTTGTTCAGCCCTTTGTATTAAGGTGAAGTCCACATTACAAGCACGTCTTGATTGTTGCGTTGTTTTACGTGTGACTTGAGTTACCTGTTGTATTTTAAATAATTGATTTATCATTTTAATAGATGAGGAAAAAGAAAAGATTGCAGAGGCCTCTACACTGGAGGGTCCCAGGGCCAAAGAAGCTCGTAAAGAAAGGAAAGTTCTGGAGAAAAAAATGGCTCTGAACAGGAAGAGAAAACTAGACTTGAGGTATGGCATCGAACTCATTTAGCTGCTGCTGCGGTTTATCACTTTATTGTTGATTACTTATTTTTTTGGGGCCGTGCTCTGTGTAAATTAATGTATCGTGATCATTTTCTTCAGGAAAGATGGAGATCTTTCGAACAAGAAGAAAGGAGATGCAGGAGGAGATGGGGCAGAAAAAACAGTATGTGACCAGGAATTCTTGTGGGTGGCGGGATTTACTATTATTTGGTGAGTGGTAACAAGCAAATATGTTTTGTTGCTTCAAAATTAGGAAGGGAAACCCTCAACCTCAAAGGTGCCACAACAGAAGCTGCAAACACGCGTGCCAGAATCTGCATCGGCTGATGAGCGGCACAGAAGGAGAAGCGGCAGCGTCCCAGAGGATCCCAATGACACAAAAAAGCTCCCTGACATAAGCCTGATGCACCCGTTCATTTTGGAGCTAGAACAAGGATCCCAAGAGGCGCTCAAGCAACGATCAGTCGGAAAATTTGATCGATTGTCTCGCAAAGAACGCAAAGAGAAAGAACGCAGCTCTTCGGATGACCGTGCCAAGTTCAGACCAAAGCAGGACAAAAAGCCTGAACCTTCAGCGGATGAAACGCTGCAAAAGGAAGGCATTGGTGTTAAGGTGTCTTCTGAAGAGAAAGGCGAGAAGAAGCCCAAGATCAAAAGTGACAAGAAAATGGCAGGAACCACAAAAGAAGGGAAAGTGTCAGATGGTTGTGATGACGGACCTCCAAAAGATTCTGCTGCCAAAAAGGTAAAGACTCCATCCATGGAGGTGACCAAAACAGAGACTGTCAAGGAGAAAGAAAGGGACAAAATTAAGGAAAAGGACAAGATCAAAGAAAAGGCCAAAGGCGAGAAGACTTCAGTTAAAAGTGAGTTCAAACATGTGCAATGCCCTGATTCCACTGGTTCCTCTGAGGAAAGGTCTGACCTGGAGCCTGGAGCAGAGAAGAAGAAGAAAGATAAACACTCCAAGGAAATCCTCAACAGGCCGATAAGTCACACTGAGGACAGGCAAGGAGACAAAGCCAAGTCTAAAAGCGAGAGTAAAGACGAGAGGGAGAAAAACAAAGCTCATCAAGACAGCCGGAAATCAAATAAGGTGAGCTCTGAAACTGACAAAGATCCAAAAAGGCTCAAGCAGGCGGAAAAAGGCAGAATTGCAGAAAAATCCAGATCTAAAGAGGAAGCCCAGACTCTTCTGTCATCAAAGACAGAGAAGAAAGTTCAGAGTTCAGAGGTCAAAAGTACAGGAGCTGCCTCTGTCTCCAAAACTGAACCGACAAAGGAGAAGAAGAGGGAAGGTAATTCAAAGGAACATCGCAAGACCTCAGAAGAACCTCCATCTGAGAAATCTACAAAGAAAAAGCAGGACAAGAAGGATAAAGTTCCAGAAAAGAGAGATGACAACCTAGAAGAGAAGAAAGCAGACGGAGAAGACAAACCCCAAAGGTCTTCAGGTCCTTCACTGAGTCCTCAGTCAGAGGAGCAGCTGCTTAAACAAACTGTTCTTCAAGACACAAGCACCAACTCGGAGCCCATCCCTACTGCTGTAACCGCATCCCTCTCAGAAGATATCTGTGATGCTTTAAGTGACATCACACCTGAGCTGCCCGAAAGTGAAACAGAATCACGACTCCACAAGATGCCAGCTGAGGCTGATGCACTGCTGACCCTCATGGATGTTTGCACCTCAGCAGATGCAAGAAATCCAGAAGATGTCAGTCGAGATGTTTTAACTCCTGAGATGGAGCTTGAAGCAGATCTGAAAATGAAAGAGGCGGCTCTGACTCTTCTCTCCATGGATCCAGATAGTACTGTGTCTTCCACAATGATTAACCAGAATGTCAGAGAAGATGTACAGATCGGTGTGCATGTCTCAGACACTGTGGAAACGGCAGAAGATGAAGAGCAGCAGAAACCAATAACTGTGCAAACAGTTGCAGAATTAGAAGTAGCAGCTGCAGTTGTGTCTCAACAAATCTCTGAGCTTACCGGTGAAAGAGCGAACACAACAAGTAAACACGCACACAAAAAAAGCACCTTACAAGATTTTTTTAATTTTTTTTTTTAACCAGCAACCAAAGCATACCATTTTTTTCTGTAAGCTAAATGTATTTTCTTTACAGTTGATTCTGAAAACTTGCCGCTTGAAACACACGTTTTAAGGGTTGAAAATTTTCAGTCGCCTATGCCACAGGTAAATAGTGAATGTTGTATCAAATGTTAATGTTATTATTAAATGTAAATATTTAATCCTATTTATGTGACAGTCCCGGTTAGGGATGGGTATCGAGAACCGGTTCCTTTCGGGTATCGTTAAGAAATGATTCGATCCACCGACATCAATAAGCTTTGTGCTTAACGATTCTGTTATCGGTCCTTCAGAGTGGCCGTTGTTTTGGGGGGTGTTTGTCAGGAAAATGATAATTTCTCTACATTGATTACAGACCCTGCAGCGGGTCCGTAATCAACTTTTCTGCAGCGCGGCTTTGCTCTGAACCTTGAACCAATCGAAGCAATGGTTCGTAGATTGAAGCAATGCTTCGATCTGTTGCTTCGTTTATACTTTCTTTCTTTCGCTTAATTTCCCCCTGCTAAAACCCTAAAGAGCATACGTCTGTGAGTATTATTTACCTTTTCTATGTTAAACCGACCTGTTATGGTCTTCTGAAACAATTGATAGATGTATTTTATAACTTTAAAACGGGAGCGATGCTAACGCGTTAGCATGTCTATGGCATTTTCAATGTTAAAAGTTAGCATTTGCAGCGCTCATCACGTTCGGGTGCATTTGTTTTCAAATTGTAATATTTCTTAAATTTATTTTTGTTTACATATTAATAATCTAATGCTTATTATATACAATTTTAGAGAAAGAGACAAAAAGAACTTGAATAGAAACAACAGAAAATGTAAAAGGAACTAACAATGAACATACATAAATAAATACCTCGTACATACAGAAATGTTTCCTGTGAACACCTAGTGACTCTTACACCTCCATTTCATCCCTGTCTTATTTAAGTTTAATGACAGTTTGTTTCGGTCAAACCATATTTTCAGTTTGTTCATTTCTTCAGTGATTTCCTCCAGAACTATCTGACAAACTAGAAAACTGCTTCATCCTAGTAAGAGCAGAATACTACTGGAATGAATCTGAATAAGGAAAGTTGTTGTTTTTGTTTTTTTTTCCCTCACCTAAATGGATGCTGCACTCACTCCAGTTTATCGTCTGGAATAGTCCCAGATTGCATTTCAGAGCTTCTAGAATTCAAACATTGTTGTGCAGGTGGTGTTGGGGGTTAATTTTGGGTTTCAGCTTTTTTTTGTTTTTCACCACTTTCATCCCAGAATATGTCAATCGTGAGTCACGTTTGTGCGGATTAAAGTTACTAACTGCGACTCTTGTCTCGTTGCGAGAAAGAAACAAGAATTGTCCTCCATTCTGTTCACACAGCTCCAAACGCTGCGCAGCTCTCTGAGTCAAGTTAGAACGATAGAATCCAGTCTGAATTAATAACTTCAAAGCGAAACACAATTTTGTTTATTTTTATTTATGTCCAGAGATCAAGGATACAGTGATTTCATATTTATTTACTTTAAGACTCAATGAAATACATAGAAAACCTGTAAAACCTACTTTTAGTACAAAATTCATGAGGTATCGATAAGGGAATCGATAAGCAGAATCGATAATGGCATCGATATCAATAAAATCTTATCAGTACCCATCCCTAGTCCCGGTTGATTGATTTATTTTTATTATCAATTTTAAGTAGTGCTAAAACACTGCTTGTGTGTCAACTGTATCTCAACCTGAACATGCAAATTTAATGAGGCATACTGGCTATTTTGTCATTGAAAAATGGGAGGTGATGGTCAAGCTTTGGACCAAAGGTCCGCCATTCAAATTTTCGTCAGGCCAGAAAACTATTCGGGCCCCTTGGGCAAAGTCCTTATCCCAGAGTTGCTCCCAGTGTGTAGTGATTGTACTGACGGTGTGTGAATGTGAGGCATTAGTGTAAAGTGCTTTGACCATGAAAGTGCTATATAAATGCAGTTCAGTTACCATTTAAAAGTAGTATCACTTACATTATGTCCTTTAAAAAAAAAAGATGTTAAACACACTTGAAGCCGTCTTGGGAAAGCAAAACCGTCATACGTACAGTAGCTTAATTATTTTTTTTAGATTTTTTTTTTTTTGTAGTGTAAAGCACAAAGCAATGAGGTGTAGTCTTTTGATGGTGATGCATTCAACGTTACTCTAAAAAAAATTGCACAGTCAGTTGCATTGGAAAATCAAGTTAAGCTACGAAAAAACACAACCACTTAAAATCTACTTGATGACAATTGTTTGATCAGTTATTGTTTCATCGTATATGTAGGATGATGACACTAACCCCAGTGCACGTCAGGCTCCTTTAAGTGATGAAGGAAAATGTGCTCCAGGTGCACAACCAGATGAGAAATTGTCATCATCTACTGACAGAGATGGTAAATTTAATTTCATTTATTGCCTCAAATTCCCATCTTTCTTTCCTCGGTGATCTGTACAGCTGTTTTTATTTTTGTGTGAAATCCACGCTGAAGTTAGCAGATTAACCAGAGAAATATTTTTTATATGCAAAGCATGGATATTTATGTTATATTGTAATCATTGACTGTTTGCAGCAGCAGTAGACATGATTATATCTGAGGCAGGAGATACCACAAAAGACACAGAAGAAAGCACAACAGCTATTGTTGCTGATTCAGTTACTGCTGGACAAGGTGAGGATGAGAAACCTTTTCTCTTTTTTTTGTCTTTCTCTGGCTGACTCTTATCATTACTTCAGAACATACAGAGACAAATGTAGGAGGCTCAGAGACAATCATCAAGGTGAGTTAACAGTATTGTTAAGCAGAGGCATTTTAGCTAACATTTAACTGTTGACAGCATTTTTTTTTCATCACATGCAAGAGAATATTTCAGGGTGAATTGGTTTTACAGGTTACAGACAAGATTACCGAGGTCACAGGCACTGAGGTGGACGTCAGTAATGGTAAGCTTTAAACCTTTTTATTTATTTATTTTAGGTGAAGTTGAGAATAAGACAGACGTGGCAGAAAGTGTTGAAATGGATGCAGCAACTGGTAAACAATGCTGTTTTGGTAGTTAAAAAAAATCTTCTGAATTATGTCTGTGTTCATGGGAATTTATCAAAACTGCTGAAATGACTATAAGCGCAAACTCACTTTTGTTTGTTTTTCGGTAGTGCTTAGGTGAAGTTGGGTGTTGGATAGTTGGTAGAAACAGTGAATGGACTTGCACACCAGAAAGCTTTATAAATATTTCTGCTGTTTTTGATTGTGTTAACTAGGTGAAGCTGAGAATAAGACAGATGTGGTAGAAATGGTTAAAATGGATGCAGCTACTGGTAAGATGATGTTGTTGTTGTTTGTTTTTTTTGTTTTTTTAAAAGAAGTTAAAAAAATCTTTTTAAATTTGTGAAGGGAATTTTTTCAAAACCATTAAAATAACAATAGGTCCAAACACATACGTTTCTTTTTGTTTTGTTTTTTTAAACTACCAGGTGAAGTGGAGAATAAGTCAGAGGTGGCCGAAACTGTTGAAATGGACACAGCTACTGGTCAGCTTGGTTAATATTTATTATGGGTTTTTTATTGCATCTTTTGAAATTGTTTTGTCAGTGTCATTGGTCATAATATTTATTACAATGTTTGAAATGACCACAAGACAAGCCTCACCTTTTAATTATACTGTTTTTAAACTTGAACTGGAGAATAACACTTTAAATGGATACATATCCTACCAAGTCTTAATCTCTGTAGTAGCTAAAATTACTTTTGACATTTGTAAAGTGGATATTTTAAAGGGGATTTATGAAAACAAATAAAATGTCGATAACTCCAATCACACCTATGTTTAATTATCTTTGTTTTCCCAACTACTAGGTGATGTGGAGAAGAAGACAGAGGTGCCAGAAACTGTTGAAATGCACCCAGATACAAGTAAGTCTTAATCTCTTTTTAGGAGTTATAAATCTCTTGAAATTAGTTAAGTGGGCATGTTTAAGGGAATTTATAGACACCATTAAAATGCCTAAAAGTCCAACCTCACATATGTTTAATTATTTCTTTTTCTAACTACTAGGTGAAGTGGAGAATAACTCAGATGTAGCCGAAACTGTTGAAATGGTCACAGATATTAGTAAGCGTTGTTAACAGTTAATAAATGTGTGTGCATATGCATGTATGTATGTATATATATATATATGTATGTATGTATATATGTATGTATATATGTATGTATATATGTATGTATGTATATGTATGTATATGTATGTATGTATGTATGTATGATGATGTTAG